>NW_028188731.1:0-58711 GCF_978046115.1 Saccoglossus kowalevskii | reverse complement strand
ACTCGTAAATAGCGGCTTACCAAAGGTCACCGACTAATTGCACCCCTTAGCCCGTGCTAACGACTGGCCCTCCCTGTGCGTGGACGCAATTGGGTCTAGCCGAAATGCAAATATGCTAGATAAGCCTAAATCAGATAAATATTAGCCCGTACTTCATGTAACGTGAACACAACTTATATCAACTTACCCATGTATTCAAATACTAAATAAATATCACTGTTGTTCTCAGCCTTGATAACATTGATCAACTTTATCACATTGGGGTGGCTACCAAATTCCTAGAAAAAAAGAAAGAAATCATTCTTGTTTCTGCAAGTGATGTTAGAAGAGAATTTTGTTGTCAGATAGTTGACTTAATGTTTCCTTTTGTGTGCCACCTTACTTTTCCCATACTGAGAGGAGATGATATACCAACATATAGGTTTCACACCACAATTATAATACGTGCCTAGGAACTACTTTATTTTGAAAACAAGGGATGGCATGCTTGTATGTCAAATATTATTTTATTTTAGTGAAAACAAAGTACTTTTGAAATGGTGGACTAATACGCATAGAGTGAGTAGTCAGCTGAATCAACCTCTTTACATTATACTGCCAAAAGCAATGTAGTTGAATCAGCTTCATTATTGGCAATTTCAACATATGTGATGATGTTGCTTTAATTTTAAAAACTAGATGAATCACAAATTTGCAAATTGTTGATGATGTTGTTCCTATTTTTATAAACTAGACGAAACACGTTTTACAAATTGTTAATGACACTGACTGACTTTACTAGATCGAAATGGTCACTAAATTCCTGGAAACAAGAAATAATGAAGAAACAATTCATGTCATAATAATAGAGTCCTTGTTGATCATTAGAATATTAATGATGAAATAACCTTACCTGTAGAAACATAATCTCTCTGAATGTTCTCTGTAAATCAAAATATTGTATGAGATATCAAATAATAACATTTAAAACGTATCCACACACTTAACCCTTAGAGCGTCAAATTTGTTTCTCACTCCAATTTTGGTAAATTTGTTCACTATAACTATAATTTTCTATGCATTCAATCTTAATTTTGATGAAAAAAAAAGAAAAATTAAATTTTCACAAATTTTATGTGGACTATAAATGGACAGTGGTTGAAGTTGACTGAAAGGGTTAATTAATACAATTCTAAGGTCCTGGATGAGGTCATATATGCACTGAACAATTCATATTTAACAGTTATGAAAAACTTTGAAATCTTCAGAATTTCAGTTTGGGGTTACTAGTAACTGTCCCAATAAAATAAGTCCCACATGCATATCATAACTACCAAAGAAACTTTATTAAAATGGGTGTTATACACAATTGGTCAATATATGGAGGCTGGATTATTTTTTGTCAACTCATAAATTTGACATAATATTTGCCCTGAAAACTATAAGATTACTCATATCTCACAATGCGCACCCCACTAACCGAACATCTTACATTCATCCATGTACTTCAACCCCTGTTTGACACAACACATTATCGCTAAACTGAACTGAGATAATCTGGAGCCAGTGAATCCAACCAATTACTGCAATGAGTTGAATCGTGAGAGTTCTAGACTCAGGAATAATTCTCACCTGTGCATCCGTTCTGTTTTTAAACTCAACCTATTACTGCAATGAGTTGAATCGTGAGAGTTCTAGACTCAAGAATAACGCTCACCTGTGCATCCGTTCTGTTTCTAAACTCAACCTATTACTGCAATGAAGTTGAATCGTGAGAGTTCTAGACTCAGGAATAACGCTCACCTGTGCATCTGTTCTGTTTCTAAACTCAACCTATTACTGCAATGAGTTGAATCGTGAGAGTTCTAGACTCAAGAATAACGCTCACCTGTGCATCCGTTCTGTTTCTAAACTCAACCTATTACTGCAATGAGTTGAATCGTGAGAGTTCTAGACTCAAGAATAATGCTCACCTGTGCATCCGTTCTGTTTCTAAACTCAACCTATTATTGCAATGAGTTGAATCGTGAGAGTTCTAGACTCGGGAATAACGCTCACCTGTGCATCTGTTCTGTTTCTAAACTCAACCTATTACTGCAATGAGTTGAATCGTGAGAGTTCTAGATTCAGGAATAACGCTCACCTGTGCATCCGTTCTGTTTCTAAACTCAACCTATTACTGCAATGAGTTGAATCGTGAGAGTTCTAGACTCAGGAATAATTCTCACCTGTGCATCCATTCTGTTTCTAAACTCAACCTATTACTGCAATGAGTTGAATTGTGAGCGTTCTAGACTCTGGAATAATGCTCACCTGTGCATCTGTTCTGTTTCTAAACGCATCAAACACTTTTTTGATGGCGACAAGCTCCCCAGTTCTTCTATCAATTCCCTTCCATACAATACCATATGCCTGTAAAACAATCAAAGTGTTTGTATAAATATCATATTCACATTCTCTATGAGTTTAGTAGCGTCCTATCTGAATTCCTCTCTTTAGCAACAAAGTTGACTGTTTTGTTTTGCAGCCCAATGCCATAATTATTGATTATGACACATGACATCAACTTTTCATTATTTCACATGTAAAATATATTTTTGGAAACATATAATTTTTTTTTATCATATATAACCTTTTTACCATTAAAAAAATGGTAAATGGCCTCAAAATCGATATTTGTATATTGATATTGTATTTTGTGTGTAAAGATTTTGCTGACAATATATTTTTTATCTGGGTTTTGTGCACAATATCGTACACTGATACAATGATCGAGATCTCGAAAAACATCTTACTATAGTATAGTTGTGAAATGCGTTGTATAAATTCGAAGGAAATTAGTGGCTACTACATTGATGGTTTATTTGTTTTATTTTTCCTGAAGACCTCATAATCAGTCAACAATCCTCAGTCCTTACTGAGCCCCGTAACACTGTAGTCAGTTTTTACAAGTAATCTTTTCCGATGCGTGAATCAACAATAACTGTTGTTCAGTGATGTCGTTCGCACTAAACTATCAACGACGTCTGATACAAAAACAAACACATTTTGTGTACAAAATCTTACTTACCCCTTTGCCCAAACGAGTCTTGATCTCATATTTCTGTAAAATGTGTTCTTCGATTTCCGTAGTCATGGCTTTCCTTCGATTTTGTTAATGATAAGCAGGCCAAGTCGTCGAAGGATTCCCCTTTCATGTAGGTATTTCCCCAAACCTAATCACAACCGAAGTATAGTGTTGTATCCTTACGTACGTTATGTAGTTTTCAAGATAAAAATGGAAATGAGTCAGCAACTAATTGTTTGATTTTATAAAAGATAGTATCCTATACTCAGGTAATCACTGCATAACAGATAATGATTTTAATCAAGTAAATAATCGCCCGTTATTTGGTGATGTGTACTAATAATTCGGTCCACTAAGTGAAGAGGCGTTTATGTAGGGCGCCGCCATATTGAGATGGTTCAACGCCTGTGGGCGCTGTTTTACAGAAAGGGATTCTGAAGTTATGTTATGATGTGCATGCAGTCACAGCCCTTCTGTAGAAAGGAACAGGTACAATGTTTATGTTTCTAGAACGTGTGACGTGTTTGACGTAAATGATTCAATGTGTTCCGGCGCCTGTGTTCCAAGTACGTGACTGAAATCGTGGCCACGTTTTGAAAAACAAAAATTATTGAAACTGAGGAGCGACTCATCTTAAATTGGGGGGGGGGGGGTTAAGGTTTACATGTAAGTTATCAAGAGGTATTATTGTAAGTATCACATAACTATATGAATGAGTGTTAGCTATTTAATTTTAATCTTTCGGGTTAATGTTTTATAAATTTCTATAACAAACTTTCATGCCATCAGGTAATTTACTGTATCAAAATACTGTGAAAACATTTATTTTCAATGGCATTACATTTCACTATTTCAATGTTTTGAGCAATTTCACTAGGTTTTAATTTCACAAACTTTGCAGAGAAACAATGTTCACATGATTTTAATTTAGCAATTTTGATACATTTGCAAAAATAGAAAATTTAAAAAAACGAGTGAATAATTAATGCATTTATTGTAATCAGAATTCCATTATTTTCCTATTTTTTTTAATTTTAGATCGGTTGGGCTTAATACAAGATACAAACATGAGTAAAGAATTGAATATTGTTGAAGTTGAAAACACTAACAATAACAGACGCCTCTTTCGACAAATTACACGTGATACATCAGGCGAAAACTTTGATGCAGTAGAAGACAGTCGCATTCTGTTCGGGTCAGTGACCCCTGGCAATCAGCTCGTGGCTGTGGCTTGTTTTCAACCAGCTATCACAACAAAAACCGAACCATCTTCCAGTAACAATTTTCAAGACGAATATTATCATTTCATAAATTTTTTATTTGTGAAACTGCAATGTCAAGGACGAGGCTACGGGACGTCTCTTGTGAGGACAATTGAGAAGATGATGTCACAGGAATGCCTCCGTCCAATCAGAGTGCAGAGCTCTACCAGGGCGGTCGAGTTCTTTTACCATATGGGGTACCGATGTGTAGGTACTCCCATCCAGTGTGTCTACAGTGGATCTAAAATGTTCAAGACATTGTATAACATGGAGAAAATAATTGAACACAAATAAATTAATGTTAGGGTTTGACCATTAGAAACTTGGGGGGGTAGAACTACTGTGCACAATATTTTTTTCATTCACGATGGTGGTGCTGTAATTTTTTCAATTTTTTTTCCCCACCCCCCACATTTTCTAATGCCAACCCCTTAACCTGACATATAGGGTAAAACACACAAGAGACAAATTTCTGTGCATTAGTGAATATTTGTAGTGAAAAACTTACTCGGGTTCTTAGAGACATGTGTAATCACTGAAGCTTTCACAAGATTTTTCAAAAATTGAGCGCTTTACAATAGTTTCCATGCAGATTTCAGAGAATATGTTGTATATATACATTATATATATATATATATATCAGTACTGTAAGCTGTAAATATATTTTTTTTTCAGTTACATCACTGAATTGCGTCATCATTTTAGGTAGAAGCCTAATCATAAATGAAATTTTATTCATTTTACAATAAATTGTACTCTGAGGCAATATAAGATTATTGACTTAAAAAAAGTTGGGGGTCACCAGCTTTATTTTCGAGAAAATGTTGGTTGTACTTTATTAGATACCCTGGTAATTGCCATTTTGGCACTGTTACAGGTATAATGCGTTTCCCACGGGTTCCCATGGCAGAGATATTATGTCATGTCTCTAATAGTAGGCTGGTGACATATATACTGAAAAAAATCTTATATTGTGAATTATGGGGTACTGTTCTGAATTATTTTTAAAATCTTGGGTTTAAAAGCTGTCAAAAAATGCAATTTTTCCTTAACATTGTGTTCTATGAAATTGTTGTAAAAATATTTAAAAAATATTAGAACAAGTTTCTCAGAATATGTCACTGTAACACATATAATAATTCTATTTCATTGTGCCATGGAACATTAGCTCTATGATTGTACATTGTACATAATAAACCAATGAACATTGTCATGCAATTTATGACCAACAACATTTGTGTACTTAAACCAGCATATACAACTACCGGTAACTCACTCTAATTTGTTAATATTAACTTTAACACGTAAGCAGATTCACTTTCATTAGACAAATATGATATTTTGTTACTCTGCCATTTTATGCAAATAAGGTGTTTTTGTCAGAACTGTGATTGGTAGATCATTGTCAGTTGTTTTATAAAATTGGTTTGAAAGTATAACTGTAACCCTTAATGTATATGCAGGTTAAGTTCAGATTTAAAGATACTATTTGCATATTTTTTTTTCATAAATTTTAACAGTTGAAAGCAAATGAATATATTTTACATGTATGGCAGAAAATTTGTCGATGATTGAAGAAAATACTCACAGGATTGTGGGTAATGGTGATTATTGGAATGAAACATGAAGGTCAACAGAGGTGAAAGTATTACAGATTTCCATAAAAATTATTCATGCCTTTCATATTTTATGAACCTTGTCAATTGAATCTAATCCATGTCAATTGAATCTAATCCATGTCAATTGAATCTAATCCATGTCAAGTGAATCCAATCCATGTCAATTGAATCTAATCCATGTCAATTGAAGAATTTCTATGTGTCCTTTGCGCCGTGAATTCACAAAAAAAGGTACTGTTATAAATTTGCATATAATCTGAACTGGCCCAGTTATGTTATAGTCAACTACATGCATATAGCCTGTAGACGTGAGTAGGCCCTCACCGGCCGAACGGCATCAGACTTCATTAACGCTAGACAGAATAGTGTATGTCTCGTCGGCAAGATCAATACTGCAAATTCACTAAGTTAACGCCTTTTTGCGATGAGTTCAATGAATATTCATTCATTCAATGTAACTACTTAGGTTTGTTTCCTTAGAAATAGTTTTCATTGGTTGATAAAATGTTAGTAATAAAACACAATACATATAATGCATATATGTACAGAAATATCAGTGTTGTGGAAATGATCTGAAATTTAATTTTCCAATTATGAAATATACCGGTATTCTTAGTGGTAAAAATTACCAATTTGTGTGAATTGAATTTCAATTGAATTTCAGTTGAATTCCACGATATAATGGTTTCACACATAGCGATGTATGTTTGAAAAACAAACACAAATCCAATTTTTCGCACATAAATGTTTCTTATTTATATCAATAAAACAGACATACATGGTTCAAATAAAGTTGGAAAAAAAAAAAACATTTTTTTTATAATAAAAATGCAGATTGCTTCATTGTATGTAAATGTCGTTCATTACATAAATATAATTAAAGGTATAACAATAACAACTCGTAGTGTCGTCTTTACAGAGTGCAAACAAATAAATAAACTATGTAAGCATATTAATGTTGCGACAGTGTACTTAAAATATAATTTATGCAAAATACCCTAAACTTTTTTTTTCTTGAAACTGCCTTTCTTCTATCAATAAATATGACAGCTGATTTGAGTAAGTTGAGAAATGAAATATGGATTGAAATATGTAGTTATAGTTTTATAATACTTAAATAACTTCAACATTAATTATGCACATTCTCTAGCTTTAATTATTCATTCAGCTGATATGCTAGGGTTCATAAATGCTGCATTTTCGATATCAACATTGTTTTAACTACAGAAGCTTACTCAATCAAGTTTTTTTTATTCTACCAATAATTTCACTGTGTATTGCAATGCATGTGTCATGCAGGTCATTGGTTTGTTCTGTATTTACTTGGATAGCAATTGGGTATGTTTTTCTACATTTAACCAGTCCCTCTTTTCATCACAAATTCATAAAATAGTCGCGTTTATAGTCTGCACTTTCTTTTAGACGATTGAGACAAAAATAGCCACATTTTTTGAGTAAAAACTGTCTGTTGGATCCAAAATTAGGGTTCATTTAGAAAAAGATTGAAGAATATAAGAAAAAAAGTGCAGAAAAATTTGGGTCAGAAAGTCTGGTGGTGAAAAGGTTAATTCATCCCAACCATTGAAAATGTGAAACTCAAAGATTAATACCACAAACTATTCTAGATAGAACTATACATATTTGTATGCAAATTACAATACCTTATCATTAGTATGGGCTTTTTTGTGCCATCACACTTTAATAAAACAATGTCAAATCACATTGTATCATTTTAAATGTTTGTAAATTATTGAACAATGCTTTGTATTGCCGTTGAGGTATTGTGAATCACAAAGCAGCATGACCATGCAGGATAACACACAATACCTTTACTATCAGGATTTTAGCCAGCCACCTTTTATTTTAGAAAGACACACAATTTGACAGGCTATATTTCTTCAAACCTGTCAATGTGTAGTTGATAATTTTCAGTTTTTACCATAAAACCATAAATAATCAACAAATAATAGTATAAATATGCAGAGCAGCAATTACTATATCTTGCACTTCAATGTAAATTTTGGACTGGCTCTTTTTATTTTCTGGCTATAACCCTGTCTATAACCATGGTTACAAATACTTAAATAAAAGATATCTTATATACCGGGGGTATGTGCAACTTCAGTGGTGTGTTCAGCAAGTCAGTCTATATTTCATTGAGCATGCGCTCTTTCATGTTCAGTTGACGTGTCACTAAATGGACTGACTGAGGGAACAGTGTCATGTTTTGTTACTTCATAGATAGCGTGAGTGTTACCCTTCTTTCCAAAAACAATGCCCCCGGGCTAGCGATAGAGCAGACTAAGGGTAGACAAAATAATCAATTTATATGGTCCGAAATGGTAGCGCAGGACACACACATGCAAGAGACTCATAAGCAGATAAATAATCAAAGTATGCATAAACAATGTATTAACGTTCAACAGTGATGGTACAATATTCCTTTTCAATATAAAATACTACCCCAATACAGATATAAAATAAAAGAGTTCGCATCAGCAATACAAGAGTCCACTCAGGTGTACGTTGAACTGCTCGACGGATGTACGATGTCTGGCATTAGTCATACAGAGACGTTGAATACAAACTCTGCAGCATGTAAAGGTGTCGTAGATACCACGAATTCTAGCAGAAAACGGGCATAGCTTCTGCTGCAGTTATGTACTTTTTTAAGTTGAGGGCGCTGTCTTCAATCACGAAGACGTACACATAAGTTGTACATAAGGCAATGGTAGCAATCGATTATATTCGTAACGCACTTATCTGGCTTGCGGTTGAGAAATTTCACACTTCCGTGTTTACTTCATGGGCGCCGCCATCTTGTTTCCAATGGAAACCGAGTCTCGCGATTTGCGGGAGTTCAATTCAGCTCGGTCCGAGTAGAGATCGGAAAAACGCAATTTCACACTAAACTGAATTATAAATCAAGTCAAAACGCCTTCATTAATAGCACCAAGTGTCCTTTGTTGACTGGACAAAATCGATCAGTTCGGATTCAAAGCTATCCAGCCCTAATACTTCATTTTGCGAAGCAGCTCAATCCATTCTTCTTCCCAGAGTTCCTTGCAGTTAGATCACCGAAAGTATCTCTGCCACCACACACCGCCATTTTGTGATGAAACACCACACGACTTTTACTACTCGTGTTATTTCCGTATTTTTGTTATTAGAGGGGTGTAGTGTTGATTTTGAGAGAGAGAGAGAGAGAGAGAGAGAGAGAGAGAGAGAGAGAGAGAGAGAGAGAGAGAGAGAGAATGAAATGGGGCAACACTTTTATGAAATAACCATCGTAAATAAATCACAAATAACACATCAGAACTTCATAATTAATAAAACACCATTATTAGCAAAACGTAGGACTTTCGTTTAGCCCAAGAAGCATCCTTCGCCAAACTACATAATTCAAAGCGAAAGCTGACCCACACTGGCCGTTGAGGGCACACTACCATTATACTAAAAAAGGCATCTCACTTATGAGCAAGATAGTGATTATTAGTCCCTGTTCGGACGTAGTCCGAAAACGGAGAGTTATGTTTTGCCCTGTGTGCGTGCGTGACATATATGACATATGATTTATTTTCACCAATAATAATAACAATTCTAGTAATCTTATAATAATAACAATAATAATAATAATAATAATAATAATTTCTTGGTGTGGAACACAGAGGTAGTTCATCTGATCTAATCTAGTCTGTGGCCCAATCCTAACCAATATACATTTCTATGCAGGCTATATATATATATATATGTATATATACGTGCACACACATACATATATACACATACAAACAAAAAACAAAATCTCCAGAAATAAATAAGTAAAATAATAATAATAACAACAAAAATGAGAGAAAAAACGAAAGAAGAAAAAAAAAATGGAGCTGTTAATGCGCTACTCTGCACATCATATTATTAGTGGAACAATCGTGGGCAAGTACAAATAAAGTTTAGCTGCAAATAATATTTGTATCATACATATGATAAAGCTAGTATTTAAATATTAAAGTACGTTGTTCAGTATATGTTGTTTTAGGGAACTTTTGAAAGTTATTCTATTAGTAATTTGTTTGATTGGCTCAGGTAGAGAATTCCAATGTTTTACGGCTGTATATTTTAAAGTATGTTGGGAAAGTGAAAGATTCATCCTGGGGACATAGTAGTTATTACCTGACGCAAGTCGTGTTGGACATAAATGAGGTAGAGGGGAGAGATAGTCATTGATAGTATGGGCATAGCGGTTGCTTTTCAGATCATAAATGAACAGACATATCTTAAATTTACACAACTTGTGAATATCAAGTATGCCCAGTTTTTTAAATAGAGGGGCAGTATGTGCATTGTAAACAGCAAATGAGATAAGCCGTACAACTTTCTTTTGCAAAAGAAGGATAGGCTCTAATAGTGTATGATAGGCGTTTCCCCATATTTCTAAACAATAACTAATATGCGGGAGAATCAGGGAATTGTATAACAAAAGTAAAACTGATTTGGGCACATAATGTCTGATCTGGGAGATAATACCAACTTTGGGGGTAATTATTTTTTTTACTTTTTCAATGTGAGGTTTCCAGTTGAGGTGCTGGTCAATGGACACGCCAAGATAATTGATTGAACAAACGCCCTCTATCTCAAACACATTTATATCCAAGCTGCCCTCAATGCCCAGGTGTTTATGAGGCGTTTTAATAGTCATGCATTTGGTTTTTTCTACATTGACTGTAAGTTTGTTGGCACTGCACCATTCACAGACTCTTTGAAAATCGTTGTTAGTATGTGCAAGTTTGATTGTGTCACTTTTAATATACTGAAAGAGGTTAGTATCGTCTGCAAATAGGCGAAAGTCAAAAGCATTAGTTGAGTTATTGATATCATTTATGTAAATTAGGAATAAAAGTGGGCCAAGAATCGATCCTTGTGGAACACCACACTTTATTGGTTTATATGTAGATGTAATATTGTTAATTTTCACTGATTGATAACGGACAGAAAGGTAGTTTTTAAACCAGAGTAGCTTGTTCTTCATTGATTCTTCCGTCTTTTGTGAGGTGTATGCCAAACTCCTTTGTGATCCTGTCCACCTGAAAGTTACAAAGTGAGAGTAATGAAATTACCATCATGGTTCACACAAGTTTACATATTCAAATACTGAATCTATGAACTTTATATATTCAAATAGCGAATCCATGAAGTTTACATAATCAAATACCGAATCCATGAAGTTTACATATTCAAATACCGAATCCATGAAGTTTACATAATCAAATACCGAATCCATGAAGTTTACATATTCAAATACCGAATCCATGAAGTTTATATATTCAAATACTGAATCCATGAAGTTTATATATTCAAATACCGAATTCATGAAGTTTACATATTCAAATACCAAATCCATGAAGTTTACGTATTCAAATACCGAATTCATGAAGTTTACATATTTATTTTCCTAATTATAATCCATGATGATTAAATATCCTGATACTAAATCCGTAAGTTTACATATTCAAATTCATGAAATTTACATATTCAAATACCGAGTCCATGAAGTTTACATATATTCAAATACCGAATCCATGAAGTTCACATATTCAAATACCGAATATATGAAGTTTACATATTCAAATGCCGAATCCATGAAGTTTACATATTCAAATACCAAATCCACGAAGTTTACATATTCAAATACCGAATCCATGAAGTTTACATATTCAATTTCCTAATCCATGATGATTAAATATTCTTATACTAAATCCGTAAGTTTACATATTCAAATTCCTTACATTTACATATTCTAATATCGAGTCTATGAAGTTTACATTTTTGAAAAACAGGCGCTGATTTCCACTCAACTACAGTACTTTGCAAAGAGATAATTATAGCCAACCAACCACACTTACGTAGAATAATAAATAAGTACACTGTAAATTAGGCTCCTACCTGTTCGGTTGTGAGTCCAGTATAGCAGAACATACCGATCTGTTCAGTGATATGCTGCCAATTACAATGGCAGATCCAGCAAAATGTATTGGGGGGGGGGGTCCAGGCCTATAGGTCGAATACACTGGACCGTGCGATTCGGACGATGCTATGCGTAATCCAGATGCATTTTCATGCGTTTGGAGGGGCCATGGCCCTTTGCCCCCCCCTGGATCCGCCACTGGCCAATTACGAGTCGATCCTTCTTTCTCCAGGTTGTCTACGAGTTGTTGACGCATTAGCATAATTCTATAAGCCATACCTTTCAGCTCCCTCAACCTGTCAGCAGAGCGTTAAAACAACGCTTGAGTGAAAGAAGTGCACATGCATATATACAAAATATGTTCTTGTCAGTTGTGTGTATATATATATATATATTTTCAGCCGTAACACCATCAAATTGAGCTACAGTTGTACGAATAACGTGAAGCAAATAATCTGCAATCAAAACAAACAACAACTTACAGCGGCCAACACGAACACACCCAGTACCGAGATCAACAGATTATGTAACTGCCGTACGAAATCTGAATGTCCCTTAGACGGAAATTGTTTACAATCGGCCTTGATTTACCAAGCTAATATCAGACGGCAAGGCAACAACAAGTGTGAAACGTATGTGGGACTAACAGGAAATGAATTTAAAACCCGGTACAGAAACCACACTGCATCGCTAGGCAATCATTGAGAAACGCAACAGAACAGTAAATACGCTTGGTCATTAAAAGACAATAACATCGATTATGACATCAAATGGAGAGTGTTATCGCGTGCTGCATCATATAATACTTCAAGCAAACGTTGCAACTTATGCATTAGAGAGAAATATATTATAATTTTCCAACCACATTAATGTAGTTTAAATAAAAGAAATGAGCTTTTTTTCTTCCTGTAGACACAGAGCCAAATCGTTGCTATGCAACAACTAGTTTTAATATCATAAACACACTCCATTGTTATGCAAATCTGTAGTGCTTATACTGTAGTCTGTTTCGGTGGTTTATTTAATCATGGAGCTAAAAAAAGAATAAAGTCTTAACTCCTGATGAGTGAGGTACTCCATGTACCTTACGAAACAGTACTGCAGAGTCAACTTTACTCATGTAGTCGTGTCTTAATTTCTCTGTCCACGTATGTAAATCTGCTCTACAAACTCATCGTTTAGTATCGAGCACTTTCAACTGGAATAATCGACTACCTTCCTATATATATATATATACATATACATATATATATATATATATATATATATATATATATATATATATATATATATATATATATATATATATCAGTAATTTTAATGAAAAAAAAGTACATTTATCTTAGTAATAGTGACACCTGTTGTTTAGTGTGATGAACCCCCACGGTTGGGTACAGGAGCATAGAAGTTTTTAATTAAAATTGTTTTCCATAAGAAAAATGAAACCATCATACATGGCCTTATAAACAGCCTTTTACTTCATAGTGGGGTGGGTGGAGTAAAGCTGTGATTATTTTTATTACTTTCTGACCATCTAGTTTGCCATTTACCATGTCCATATAAACTAAAGCTCCAGCCAATATCAGATTTGACTACTTGTTTCAAGCTATGGCACTTGGAAATGAGTGTTGTGACATGTGGCAAATGTCCAACTGTCTTGGTTAATAAGATTGGCTATATTTCAACTAGAAACAGGTAAACCAGTATACCTGTATGTACGAAGCCAGTGATCGTTATTCAAGCCAAAGAAACTGCATCTATTTATATAAATACACATGGACAGAGAATATTTTCTTGGAGCACTAAATGTGACAATTGCCCTACTGTCTGTGATAAATATACCACACCAGCTACATAGTGCCCGACGAGGAGTTGGGTAGGTAGTGAAGAAAAACATTGACTGAAGCCTGGCAGAGGACTGAATTGTTGTCAACAGCAACAAACATACTGGGAAAGTCAAAGACAGTGAAAAAACAAACAAACAAAAAACACACAGGCATATAAATACTAACTTTCTAGGATCTTTATTGACTCCAAGTAATCCAGAGTAGAACGAGATGAATCAACGCTATACTCCGCCATCTTTATTTTAATATTAGATGCAACCATTATTCTGTAGGGGACAACGGGTCATAACTTGAGGGGAGTTAACACCCATGATTTTTAAAATGCCTTGATCAATAAGAGTCTAAGTTACAGGGAACATTATTTTCATTTTTCAGTGGACCAATAAATGCATTTGACAGGAAAATAGAAAAACTCTACCACAACAGCAATTAGAACAGCTTGCTGCATTATAAGTATCACTTCCCTGTCAAATTAGTGGTTCATGCTTATTTGAATCTGAACATAACAGGCCAATTCTATCACACCTTGCTAGGCTTGAACTTCCATCCAATCAGAGCATTCCAAATGAACATGATTCTCCACAAAACTAGAGGGCGCTCTGACCAAAAAATTGCCATGATCTAAATAAAAAGAACTGAATGTCCACAGTTATGTCTGTAGGTGTACCTTACCTGCATGCAAAATAAAGTCCAAGATTGGTCGGTTATGTACGTACTTATCCAAAATGAATTCATAACCATTTTAACACGTAGCCAGGGTAATGAAATTAAACGGTACCCACCGAAAAATACACAGGGTCAGAACCCTGACCAACATATTGAAATAAAGTCCAAGATTGGTCGGTTATGTACGTACTTATCCAGAGTGAATTCATAACCATTTTAACACGTAGCCAGGGTAATGAAATTAAACGGTACCCACCGAAAAATACACAGGGTCTGAACCCTGACCAACATATTGAAATAAAGTCCAAGATTGGTCGGTTATGTACGTACTTATCCAGAGTGAATTCATAACCATTTTAACACGTAGCCAGGGTAATGAAATTAAACGGTACCCACCGAAAAATACACAGGGTCAGAACCCTGACCAACATATTGAAATAAAGTCCAAGATTGGTCGGTTATGTACGTACTTATCCAGAGTGAATTCATAACCATTTTAACACGTAGCCAGGGTAATGAAATTAAACGGTACCCACCGAAAAATACACAGGGTCTGAACCCTGACCAACATATTGAAATAAAGTCCAAGATTGGTCGGTTATGTACGTACTTATCCAAAATGAATTCATAACCATTTTAACACGTAGCCAGGGTAATGAAATTAAACGGTACCCACCGAAAAATACACAGGGTCAGAACCCTGACCAACATATTGAAATAAAGTCCAAGATTGGTCGGTTATGTACGTACTTATCCAGAGTGACTTCAGACCCATTTTAACACGTAGCCAGGGTAATGAAATTAAACGGTACCCACCGAAAAATACACAGGGTCAGAACCCTGACCAACATATTGAAATAAAGTCCAAGATTGGTCGGTTATGTATATACTAATGGCATATAATATGGTAATTCTGGAACGCCCATTGGCCAATTCAAGACGTGAATGATACTCGTCCTCTGGCTGAAAAAATCTTCGTTGTTCGATCTACTCACACATAGATTCTTATATTATAACATTATATTTCGTAAACTTACCATTGCATTGTTTAAGCTCATTTCATCATTCTTCCGTTCTCGTCTGGATTTGACTTCGCACACAAAGTAAGCAATTTAACGACTAAATTGGTTGACAGTGCAGCAGTGCGGCAATCAATTTGCCTCTAAGTTTGTTACTAGTGTTTTCCTGAAAGCTGCATTGCTTTTAAAACTACTGTCTTGTTAGCCAATACCATTGCTGACGTAGTGTACAAAACAAAAGTAACCCAACTGCGTCTTGGTCAGTCTGAGCTTGTTGTGACGTTCGTTTGTTTGTTAATGTCTTCTCGCAACTAGTCAATCATACTATTTAAGGTTTTTTTGTGTAAACATTTATTTGATCAAATTATCGTGAATAAAAGACTTGTATGTATTTAATTTGTTCATTTTCGTGATTTGTCGAAAGTTGACGAAGGGCGTATATGCATGCGAAATCGAGGCTCATTATCGTGCTAAGAAAAGCATACGCGCATGCGTATTGATTCAGCGACAATCGGCTACCCAAGCCGGAGGGAGATCGTAGTATGAAGATAAAACAACTCATTTAGATCTAAATTAATTAATCACGGTTTGCATTTTATCCGATGCATATTGGAATTTATAATGATCACTCCGATACCAGAATACCGGTGGCTATACAGTATAATTTAGTAATGTCCGCCCTCTCACACAGTGGGGGAGATTGTGCCCTGTACCAGTAAGTTCCAGGTTCCAGGGAAAGTTACAGAATACTACCAGAGTCAATAAAAAAATAGTTGTGGCCAAACAACACGGGCAGCTGACAATTTGTGTCCTGACTAAATGATTTCGTGCTGCTGGTTACATGAGAGTACCAAACATGACACTCACAATGTGATTTTAGGGCACGTTTTTGTTAAAATATGTAACATCTGCTCTACTAATCTGAAAGTGACGATTGATAGCTTGTTTTAATGGTATTCAACTAATATCCACGACAGTGCAAATTAAGGGATGGTCATGAATTTCGGTTTTCAATTCAGAATTGTCTCAAAGACAGGAAACAGATGTTGCTATGTCAAGAATTCGAAAAACGCTTGTCGTCTTTGTCAAGGACGGGTAGGCGTTAGATTGACTTAAAACATATGTGATATGTCATGTCCCATTGGGGGGTAAAATATATATTTTGACTTTGTATATAAATAATGTTGTCAATGAAATAATCAAGCAATGTTAGGGAGTTACAATTACAGAAATAGTTTGACAAATGCAACATGGAATACTTCAAATGGGTATGCTAATCATTATTACAAATTATCGTGATTCGTTGAAATGATATATGGGTCCTTCTTGACAGGGGTGAACGTAAGTGTGTTTACAAAGTATACCCGTGAAGAAACATATATAAAAAATAAGAAAACTTGTTCGTCTACATACATGTATTTATTTAAAATAGTGAGCACTTCTCGCAAATTACCAACCTCTACAATTATCATTTAGTTTTTGGTAAAAATACAACTAATTTGTCATATATATAAAACTTCTTATTGTGTTTCCTTCAAGTCACACAAGTCCCATATAGTGGTTGCAATGCCCATTGATCAGTAGACTGCGTTACCGGGTCTACTAAATATTAAAATTACTATTTGCAAAGATAAGATCAGAAAATTTCACGTACAATGTTATTAAAAATAACCACAAATACACACATTTGTATATGCAAATATTTACGATTCCGTGACTTTTGGCAAAGCCTGATACCATTCTTGTGCGCGTGGGGATAAATATTTTATCGCCAATTCATTCACGTCTTGAAACACCTTTCCAGGCAATGGTTTTAATTCTCTACTAAGAGTATGTAAATGACAATCTGTTATTCTTGTCATTTGCTTAATTTTCCTGAACGACACAACAATCGGAGTTTCTTTCGGATCAAGAGTCTTACGCACCCAGGCTGTTTCCGGATGAGAAAATGTTTTGACAGTACCATCAATTAATCGTTCACCAATTCCAAAATTAAAATAGTGAGCCTCGTCAAACGAAAATTTGATTCCGTTGACATCTTTGTACCTGTATGTAAACTCATTTTTTAAGTATGAAGAATAATCATAAATGTCATCAATTGTCAACAGTTTGGCTTTATAGTGGCCCGCAAATGACGACTGTTCTATCACATTTAACCAATCTGTAGGAAGCTCTATGACATCGTGTTTCCGTGAATTCTTTTCAATCAGCCCAAAGTGACGATCTGCAAAGCTGTATGAATGTCCCTCTAACAGCGTTTTATAATCTATTCGCTGGAAAGTTCCCTGGTCATTTAAACTCTGAAGATACCACATACATTTATTGTTTAAACATTCACCTGCAAATGGCAAAAAAGAAAGTCAGGAAAGACAAACTTGTCACTCAATGCCCGAAATTATTGTCTAGCACAAATATACTATATATAAAAAAGATATTCACCTGGATGGTTATCCGAACTCAAAATAGCATGCCGTGAGGTTATATTCTGTTGCACGAGAAGGCTTTGGAATGCAGAGATGATTTCATTTGGACCTTTACCTCCGTTCATTTCATCCCAAAGAAAACAATGAAAAGTTCTTGTCTTAGCAACGTCCACTCCAAGACATCTCAGATGTAATTTACTGCGAAAGTGCCAGTCTTGAGTGGAGACCTAGTGGTTGAAATAAACAAATAGATCAGATAAGGCACTAGATATGATATATCGTCTATGAACGGTAATTCGAATCATCAATTTTGGTCAGCTGAGGAAAGCAGGGATCGATATGATATCAATAATTTATCGACTGTTTAAATATGGAAATTTACGTCCGATATTAGATCGATATTAGACAGGCTTGATGTTGGGTCTTAATCAGGATTTTTGGAATCGCGAGCTCCCTGATAAACATATGGTACTATAATCTATAATTATCAAATTATCCGATAATAAAAAAAAATAAGCAATATCCCACCTTCATGCTAGAATTATTTTATATGAAGTAATCTAAATCAAATTCTATGTGAAGTAATCTAGATAACAACATGAAAGTGTACGGCATTATAGAGAGCATGTAATTTAACATTAAAACTAATATGTCTTACCTTTGGACATGGAAGGCTTTTTGAGAAATCTAAGTGAAATACAGCAACGTCATTCGTTGAACAAAAATTATCCATCTTTAGTTCCGACAAGCAAGATGTCTGTTTCCAACTAACCACCACGCATTTATATTGCAGAGCAAGTGGTTCGTCTTCTGTAACATAGTGCCCTCCCTCGGCGGTTGAACACATGATGAGATCAAATTCAGTCCGCTACGAAAATACTTCGGGAATTTCCCAGTTTTGTGTGTCGGGTGGTTTCATTGCCAAAACTGTAAAATCGTAATTTATATTACCATAATGTGTTTCGGCAATTGACAAATGATCCTGTAGGGCCTTCTGGAAACGCCGTTTGTCCTCGGTCGTTCTTGCATATTTAATTTTTTTGGCCATCACATCACATCGCTGACAAGTATCTCGCCGAGGCCGTTTAAAATGGATATCAATGTTTTTTAAAACGTGTGTTCGAAAAGTTGAAAAGGAAACGTATCGTCTGTTATTATTTCGTTGTTTCTTCAGATAATCGCGATAGCAACTACTAATACTATTTGAAGCTGGCATATATTTTGTTTCAGTGTTTCCAATATTACAATAATGGGGGGATTCGAATGTATAACTTGCCATATGATTGTCGATGTCCATAACGCATTGTCTGTCAACAGATCTGTGGTGCAGTCCGTGTTTTCCGCGGCGGTCGGATTGAATTGTCGAAAGTGGTCTTCTTTTCCCCATAAGAGTTGCAATACGTTGCTTGCTGATTCCGAAGATTTTCAAAAATCCCAGACGGCAGATACGCTTTCTGTTCATTGTAACATCAATAATATGATAAGTGCGTGAATTGTATCGGCGTACCGTCCGTATATCCATTAGTTGTATTAAAATGAGATTCTGCTCATCATAGCATTTAAGGTCAAAATCACGGCGAATCATTCTGATATTTCGAACGCCTGTTTGGATTAAACAGTCATTGTTACACGAACAGGAGAGCGACATCCGGTCAACAAAAGGAAATGCTCTGTTTTTCCTCGCTGTAGTAGATTTTGCAAACTTTCTCGTGATAGTTACTTTTCGTTTATATAACCCTTTACGAGGTAGTCTTTGAACTGTTCTATGAGCCCATGGTTGTTCAAATGACCAGGTATTATAACAGAATCCTCCACGTACGGCCATCGTTCAATACATATGCGTACTAAGTGTAGCGTGGCACAAAGATTCACATTCCTTGACAGAGGAAGTTGACGTTGCATTTGTGTACGACCTTGTGAATATATTAAAGAAACAAATATGCAACCTGAGGTTCGCGGTTCCACAATCCCAGTTTAGCACTGGTGCATCATGGGAGACATAATTAAATGGGCTGTTCAACTCACAGATCAATTTATATAGTTGTTGATAATGACGATAACTTTTCCTCGACCTCGTGTAAGTTACAAAATTCTGATTCCAACAACGTAGTTTAGAATTATAGACCCTACAATAATACGAAACCAGTTTAATCTCGAAGTACTGTAGACTATATAGTACTAGTCAAAAGTTTAATGTAAACTATAATTTGCATGTGTATCGCTAACCACAGTTCCTCCACTGAGATGAACATCTCCTCGGCACTTATGCATAAATTAATAAATATTATCCAACAATTCAAGTATTAAATCACAAATAAAGAATGTGATTGTTTTGGGTGTGGTAACGCGATTTACCAGGGTTGAAACTTTCCGTCGTGGTATAATGAATATGAATTTTAAACTACACGTGCATTTTCATGAAACCGATATGATCACATAGAGACTTGTAACTTTAAATAAAATTTACCGACTTTACTTAAAAACACGCAATATTTGTAGACGTGACACAGAACAGAAGTGCTCCCAACGAGAATGATATGACGTCACCGCTGTCTCCCCACTGAAGAGCAACGCGCACTGTATGCGATTCACACCTTAGAACAACAGCGTTCCCCAACTGGCTGTTGGGTACTGTGCGCTAACTATGTCATCTGGCTACACCAAGCACGGGCTAAAATTTAAGCTAATCTCATATGTTTTCATATAGGCTAGTCCGAGTTGCGTCCATGTAAGGATGAAACAGTGTTTAGCACTGGCTAAGAGACGCCCAAACTCATTGTTCGTCGTGACTATGAGTACCAATCACAATCCTATCCTCATTCTCAGCGTGATTACCATATTGATAATTTTTCAAGTCACTATAACTATGCATATGATTATACAAGTCCATGCTACAATGACACTCGCTCTCATAAAGAATCAAATCTCAATCATTTTAACTATGATTTACGGGAGTTCGGACCAATTTCCCGTGTATTAATTTTACGATCTGTCACAGCGGCTTACAGTGATATATTTTGAGTTTGTTCTTTGTTTGATACATACCAATCAACGTGAACATTATACTAGTGTTTGGCAAAAGAAATAGAAAAAGAAAAAAACGTCTACATCTAAATGCTTGGTTCATGTTGAATCCGTAGGACTCGTACAGTTACGATCACACGGTAATCGCGGAACTTTCACACTCAGGCAATAACACAAGAATGCATTTAATAAACCCGTAACGAAACGTAACTTAAATCAATTTACATACAAAACATATGTTTGGCGGTATTAACAATTATCAGTATCGATCATCGGTTCCATATATTCGGACACATTCAATGACCTAATACGTGAATGCAATTTTGACCCTTTATCATATTCGATGCGTAATATCACAAGATTCTTTCGTTTAAATTATATTTCTAACGAAACAGTACCAGTTGCTGAATGCAAACCCTGTTCGGCATTTGTTTGAGCTGCTTTCGTTGACATTATCTAATATAGAAAGACAAATTCACGGTTGACGAAAATTCAGGGCGATGTGTTCGTGTAAAATATAGCGCCCGCACTCAGTGGGGGGGGGGGGAATAACGCACACATACAAGTTTAATTATGATTACATCGCGTTCTACCTTATCTTCATTTTGGGTCTCGTGGAGACCACAGTCTATTGATCAGATCAAACATGACGGGCGGTGCCAGCAAGACGATCCACTCACGCAACTCTTACGGCTATTATTCTGGATTCGGCTTTCTAGTACAAGATGGAAAGGGTTAAAACACGCCCGAGTATGGCACAGGTGTGACACTTCTAAAGACGGATTTAGCATTCCACCATGCACAACGAAACTAATTTGATGGACAGTACGAACTGCTCCATTCGGAGTTATCCTACAAGTCCCGTACCCTCTGCTTGTAGAACCACTCCAAACCCAACACCCATACTTGCCACAAACTATTCGTTTTTCCAAAATTTTGAGTTTTAGAGCAGATTTTTCGTTGGCTGAGAGATCGCTGATTGAGGTTGCCATATCTATTGCGCTCATACGCGAGTGCCCTACAAGAGTTTCAGTCTTGTAGTAGTAGCGGTGACAGTATTATGCAAATGCATGGGATCGACGTCTCAAATACTAGTGAAATTGTAGCAATAAGAGAGACTGTCAATTATTCGATTTACGGAGATCGTATTACAAAAACATCGAAATACGAAAAATGACCACGCCCAAATATTTCATCACCACAGCAATAAGATAGCATTGCATTAGAAGGGAGGGGGCAATTTGAAATTAAAACTGGGCGATTTGCACGAAACACCTTGTATATTGTTTGTTTATGAAAGCTTCCCTATTGTTATGTATATTAGTAAACACCACGGTTACATTGTTATACAAACAGGTTAACCAGTGTAACTGTAAATGTTTATTAGTTTGCATATGAGAAATGAACGATGAGAACTATAGAGCACCTGATATTGAGTGGTATAATCGAATGGAAAATGTTACCCGAGATAGAATGTTTCCGATGGACAATTATGACCATAGGTGAAACCCGTATTTTTAGCATCAAAATAAGTTTGAAGGTTGCCCTCGTGTTTTATAACATTTTTCGTTTGAAAATTGTGGCATAGGTCTGCTTTCCAAATAAGAATTGCGTGCAAAATTGTTTACAAGACTCATTGAAGGATTTCAAATGTATAAGAAATGGAATAAGTTTCTAAACCAAACACTATTACCCGACCCTCCTGCGTTTCCCAATTTGATTGCATATGCCCTCCCAAGTATATCTACAGTTATATCTAGAGTGGACGTTCACAAATTAATTGAGGGGTGAAAGTTAGTGTTAGGATTAGTGGTGGGTGCAAAAGGTACTCTTTCCTGAGAAATTCCTTAAAATATATCACATATCTATATGTTTTCTCAAGAATCGTGATCAGTCATCATGACCATCGTATTGCTATTAACTGATAGAAACATTGTATTTCTAAGGATGCAATAAAGTTATTATTATTATTATTATTATAATGACCCACAATAATCTATATTACATACCACATAACACACCCTTTATTGCTTTAAGTATTGTTGGTTTTATCAATGTAACGCGATTCCATCTGTTCCCTTTGATATATAATGAATAACGTTAAAAACATTTCGTTGCATGGACGTATTTAGCCAAGCAAATAGAAAACAACGTCACAACCATATGTTGACGTGACCAATTATTTTGATAACAAATACAAGGTCATGATCGGTCAACCGTAGGACACTTTCGTGAACATCAACGTTAGGAGATGGACTTCATTTTCGTATAAAAGTGATTACTTGCAAATTTCTACAGGATGAGTGAACGAGTGTGTATTGATATTTGTTTTACTGATTTTCAAAATGCTCGTAAGTGCGTTATGCATTATTTGATCTTAATTTTTCCCGATCCTTATACGACGGCAACGATTGGTCACGGAGTTTTAAGTCCTAGTCGAACTCTTCTGATATGAAGCCCTCGCCGATGTATATTACAGAAAATCTCTCGTAGTCTTACTTCATCCTATGCACGGAGTAGCTGGTGTTCAATTTGATCAAGTCTAAAAGTAGCCCAGGTCCAGTTGACTCACTGTTAGACTGATAACTTTGTCTGGGTAATATTATAATGGAAGCTAACTTTAGCAAATCGGAATTGTCACCACACACTCGACTCGACAAATTATAGTGATTCTTTTTTCATAAATTTGTTTTTTGGAGAAATTAAATAATGCATTTTTTTTATCATTGCGTACCAAGGAATTGTTCTAAAAGAAGTGATTTTTATGACAAGTTTCTCAAAATACATTACTGTAACACACACAAGAATGTTATTTCAAGGTGCCATCTTAAAAATTATGTGTAGGCTCTACTATAACGCTTCGAGTTCGAGCCGAATTCAAAGTTCCACTACCAGCGGGGAAGTGAGCGGCTGTCGCGCCCCCCAAAAATGCGCGACCACTTGCGCCTACTGACTACCGAGCATGTTGCAGCACATATACATATATATATAATCTTTAATTCGGTTCGGACCTCGTTACTATCATAACGGGTTATTATTCATTTTATAAAAGCTAATTTTCTGCGCACTGTTGTGTGTGTGTTTGCAAATATGTTGATTTGAAAAAAAAATATTTGATCATTTACTAGTAAACTAACGGTCCTGTGGAGTGGCTAAATTGAAAAGTAATTACGTGCTGGTGCACGGACGCGACAACTTTTGTCTCTTGTCGTACACACGTGTAGATGTTGTGCTAAAAATAGGTCATCATCTAGGTGACGCAGACCAAAATAGAAATTTGCAACAGTGTTTAAATTGCGTTGAGAACGAACGCGAATGTATTAGACCATTTCAGAAATTATATGCCGTGGTTTCTGAAACCCAAGGTCATTCAATTATGTGTGTCGTTCTGAATGTAATCACGTGTGAAAGGTATACAACCATTATCCTTTCTAGAGTGGGTGACAAATTGAAGGCAAAATTATGTTTTTAATTGAATTTGCATTTATATATTTATTATGCGAAGAAAATAAAATGAACATATATACACATGAATAGTAGTAACATTACATTTTATTTTATTTATTTATTGAATACTCGTGTATATTTATCACCCACATTCTGATTTTTACGCAAATCGTTCCACCCAGTCAAATTCATGACAAGTGAGTCTTATTATTTCAAGATGGCTAGCAAAGGCAACGTACGCAAACTCATCAACGGAGTAAAAATAGGAATCAAGTGCCCATTTCTGAGCTTATTTGTAGAGGAGTATTTGTGCTTCACACGAGAACCTGGTGACATCATTACATCAAAGGAGCTGTTTTTTCATTATGAAAATTTTATATCATTAATGACAAAAAATGATCGCCAGACACAGTCAATGATTAGTGAGACTCGTTTTCATAAGGTACGTGCTTTTGTGTGGCCGGGTGATCGATGATTGAATTTGTCATATCACCACAAATTAAGGAAATACAGACGAGAAATATTTCACAATGACAAGTTTCTTTCTTTTTTTCATTGTGTTTGGATTTGTTACATAAATATTGTAAACGTTATACAAATTCAGAAAACTATACATTGCTTACATCGGTTATACATGTGCAGGGAATATTGTGAAACGCTAGTGTAATTCGGGATCAGTCTTATATATTATTTGTGTTTTGTAAAGAAACTACACACCAGATTAAAAGTACGACAATTGATTAAAACTAGTCAGCTATAAAGAAATAAAATACATGCGTTGACATAACTACTAATGGAAAGATTACACAATAAAAAAATGGGCAAGGGGTCACCCTTCAAAACTTCCACTGGTGTTTAAATTTTATAATTATATCATAAGTTGTATCTCATTTGACATGTGGTATTTTACAGCAAATCAAGGTTACACTTGTCCATAATGGCATATCGCCAGTCACCTCGGGTGGTAAGCGAGGTTATCGCGGGTTGAATATGCGGCAACATCGGCTAAGAAGGGAACAATCCTCGATGTCTATTAAAGAAAAAACAGAACACTTTTTGAAACGAAAAAAATGGGATGAATATATACAGGTACAATGCGGAACGTAATTACAAAAAAATAAGCAGAGTTATTAAGCAAAATATATTAAACGTGGAGATCCACATCTGTGGAAAGTTCACACCTTTATATTTAAATTTGACGAGTTCTCTCCTGATAATGAGGGAATATCTCAATCTAGAATAAAAGTCTTAGTATTTGTAATGGTTTAATATTTTGTACATCCATAGTATAATGATTTAACATCTCACTATAATGAGATTATATATATTGTTATGGGATGCATGTTGCTATACTGAAATATAATTACTATGTCACATGTAGCTCATTTTAATCAATGCATAATCATTTGCAATTTCAAAATATGTTTGCATAGCATAATTGACGAATCCTTCCTTGCTCTGTATATTCCTGAACGAGTTTGTCCCGAAATTATTTAGCATTTCTTTTCACCCATGTTTTCATTAAAATGAGTTACACTTTCATAACAAAATACTCTGTTTATTATAGGAGTTTCTATCTCGAATTCGAAATAGGAAATAAATGAGTAAATTAAACATGTTTTACGAATCAAATGCTATTATACATGAGTGTTATCTCATGGAAAACTGACAACGAGTTAATAATAAGAATACATTATTTGTGTTAGAATATAGAGAGCTGCTAAGTTGTTCGAGTTACGGACATCGAAGTACGAACATCGAATTACAAAAAAAGTTACATTTTGGAAACCACACCCACTTTTGTGAGACCTCGTCCAAACTGTAACTCGATTAACTAGTCAACAGAATTCCGAGTTACAGGTAAAATACATTTTTAGTTGTTGAAGGTTCACATTTAGTAACTTGAACTTTAAGTAACAGTTAACCAAACATCGAGTTACAGGCAGCATGATTTTTTTTAACGTTCAACTATTAAGTATGTTGCCCATAACGCGAAGTTTTGTTAACTGTTGATTGGCCATAGTTACAATTTGGGTGTGGTTTCGCAAAAAGGGGCGTGATTTATAAAATATGGGCGTGGTAATATTTGTAACTCAATGTTTTCGTAACTCGATGCTCGTAACTCTAACAGTTCAGTATATAGAATAGATATTTTGTTGTTTAATGTATTATGACGATAAGATTTGGTACATGATCTTCCCAGGGGATCACTGGTAAAACTCACGGAAAAGCGAGGCACCCAAGTGTTCAAGAAATTATGCTTCATAACAGGGTCCCTTTTCGACATTCTCAGAAATCAAAAAGAATGATATCTTTGCTAGCTTTATATATTGTGTAATATACGGCAATGATAGTTTAATTTAACAATTATTTGTAACTAGTATAGTGTACATGTAATAAAAGAGTGTTTTTATATCGAAAATATATTTCGAGGGCCGATTTTTGAATTTGATTTTTACTAAAAGACCCCCAGAATAGTCTAGTGAAATCAAAACAAAAAACAATATTTGTTTACATTGAAATTAAGGTTGAAGTCGTTAACAGAGATTTTAGAGAAGCGGGAAAGTGCGCCTTTGCAAAACAAGATATAAAAGCAAATGAGATAATTGGGGTGTACGACGGAGAAATAATTGACAGAGCAGAGGCTGAACAACTAGAACGACAGTATGCGGTAACAGGTGAACGTTGTGGCATGTATCACCTGGAATATTCGGGCATGGTGTGAGTATATAATCAGCCACAATATTTGCCATAATATTTTCTTAGTGTTAGTAGTTATATGTAACACTACTTTCATACAATTTAATGTAAAACTAATGAAATGAATTATGCACTTGCTGTCACACACTCGCTCTTATCATCTAGCTCACTCACACACACACACACACGCACAATGGCAATTCACCCATTCTCACGCACTCGCTTACCCTCTCCCACCCCAATTCATTGAACTCAAACACTCCACCCACTGACACACACAAACTCGCACACAAACTCACTCACCCACCCATTTGATCATCCTCCAACAAACTCACTCACAACTAAATCTAATTCACCCACAACTCTTACATTATCAAGCCACCCTTTCATTAGGTCAACCGCAATTCACTCGTTACTCTCAACTGATTGACTAAATGAGTGACTCATTGTTTAATAAATTCCTTTCTACTCACCCACTTAACAACGAAATAATTCAGTAACAATCAGACATATATTATTAACTCACCAACCAAATGACTTGCTGAGTGAAACATTGATTTCTCTCTGACTTGCCCACATTTCATTAACCCATTTTAACTCGCACACGCTATAACTTAACTGTCCCACCTTACCACTAGCTCACTGATTTGTCAACCCAAAGATAGCTTCATTCGCTCACTTAATCAACACTAAATCTAGTTAATTCACTCAGTCATATGTACATTATATCAACTTACTCATTACACACTTGCCAACTCAAGCACCCATTCGCTCACCAACAGATTGATTCACTGTTGTATATATAAACACATCCATCCAACCAACCACCCACCCATCCATTCACTGTCATACTCAAATGACGCATCAATTAACCCTTTCACTCACTCACTCACACATCTTCACTCACTCACCCTCACCCACTCAGCTTTACTCCCTCAGCCTCACCTTCACTCACTTTCTCACCTTCACTCATCTTCATTCACTCACTCACTCATTCACACATCTTCACTCACTCACCTTCATTCACTCACTCTCACCCACTCACCTTCATGCTCACCTTCATTCACCCATCCTCAGCCTCACCTTCACTCACTCACCTCACCCACTCACTCACTCACTCCCATCTTCACTCACTCACCCTTACCTTCACTAACTTACCCTTACCTTCACTCACTCACTCCTTCACCCACTCACCCTCATCTTCATTTACTCACTCGCCCTCATCTTCACTCACTCGCCTTCTCAAACTCACTCTCACCTTCACTCACTCACTCGCTCACCTTCGCTCACTCACTCACCTTCATTCACTCACCCTTACCTTCACTCCCCTTATCTTCACTCACTCTCATCCACACCTCCATTCACTCACCCTCGTCTTCACTCACTCACCTTCTCTAACTCACTCCCATCTTCACCCACTCACCTTCATTCACTCATCTTTACTCCCACTCACTCACCCTCAGCTTTACTTACTCACTCACCCTCAGTCTCATCTTCACTCACCCTCATTCACTCACTCACTCACCCTCATTCACTCACTCACCTTCAGTCACACACTTTCACTCACTCACTCACCCACCCACCCTCACCTTCACTCACACACTCACCCTCAGCTTCACTTCCATCAGCCTCACCTTCACTCACTCACCCACTCCCACCTTCACTCACACACCTTCACTCACTCGCTCACCTTCACTCACTCACTCACTCACTCACCCACCCTTACCTTCACTCACTCGCCTTCTCTAACTCACTCTCTCCTTCAATCACCCACCCTCATCTTCACTCACTCGTCTTCTCTAACTCACTCTCACCTTCAATCACTCGCCCTCATCCACACACCTTCACTCACTCACCCTCACCTTTTCTCACTCGCCCTCATCTTCACTCCCTCACTCACTCACCCTCATCTTCATTTACTCACTCGCCCTCATCTTCACTCACTCGCCTTCTCTAACTCACTCTCACCTTCACTCACTCACTCACTCACTCACTCGCTCACCTTCGCTCACTCACTCACTCACCTTCATTCACTCACCCTTACCTTCACTCACCCTTATCTTCACTCACTCTCATCAACAGCTCCATTCACTCACCCTCGTCTTCACTCACTCACCTTCTCTAACTCACTCCCATCTTCACCCACTCACTCACCTTCACTCACTCATCTTTACTCCCACTCACTCACCCTCAGCTTTACTTACTCACTCACCCTCATTCACTCACTCACTCACCCTCATTCATTCACTCACCTTCAGTCACACACTTTCACTCACTCACTCACACACCCACCCACCCACCCTCACCTTCACTCACACACTCACCCTCAGCTTCACTTCCATCAGCCTCACCTTCACTCACTCACCCACTCCCACCTTCACTCACACACCTTCACTCACTCGCTCACCTTCACTCACACACCTTCACTCACACACCTTCACTCACTCACTCACCTTCACTCACTCACTCTCACTCACCCTTACCTTCACTCACTCGCCTTCTCTAACTCACTCTCACCTTCACTCACTCACTCGCTCACCTTCGCTCACTCACTCACTCACCTTCATTCACTCCCCCTTACCTTCACTCCCCCTTATCTTCACTCACTCTCATCCACACCTCCATTCACTCACCCTCGTCTTCACTCACTCACCTTCTCTAACTCACTCCCATCTTCAGCCACTCACTCACCTTCACTCACTCATCTTTACTCCCACTCACTCACCCTCAGCTTTACTTACTCACTCACCCTCAGTCTCATCTTCACTCACCCTCATTCACTCACTCACTCACCTTCAGTCACACACTTTCACTCACTCACTCACCCACCCACCCTCACCCTTACCTTCACTCACACACTCACCCTCAGCTTCACTTCCATCAGCCTCACCTTCACTCACTCACCCACTCCCACCTTCACTCACACACCTTCACTCACTCGCTCACCTTCACTCACCCTCTCCTTCACTCACACACCTTCACTCACTCGTTCACCTTCACTCAATCACTCTCACTCACCCTTCACTCACTCGCCTTCTCTAACTCACTCTCTCCTTCAATCACCCACCCTCATCTTCACTCACTCGTCTTCTCTAACTCACTCTCACCTTCAATCACTCACCCTCACCTTCAATCACTCACCCTCATCCACACACCTTCACTCACTCACCCTCACCTTTTCTCACTCGCCCTCATCTTCACTCCCTCACTCACTCACCCACCCTCACCTTCATTCACTCACACTCACTCACCCTCACCCACCCTCACCTTCATTCACTCGCCCTCATCTTCACTCACTGCCCTCATCTTCACTCACTCACCCACCCTCACCTTCAATCACTCACCCTCATCCACACACCGTCACTCACTCACCCTCACCTTTTCTCACTCGCCCTCATCTTCACTCCCTCACTCATTCACCCACCATCACCTTCATTCACTCACACTCACTCACACCCACCCTCACCTTCATTCACTTACCCTCACTCGCCCTCATCTTCACTCACTTGCCCTCATCTTCACTCACTCACCCACCCTCACCTTCATTCACTCACTCACTCACTCACTCACTCACTCACTCACTCATGTTAATATCATCATGGCCATATATTTTCAGAATAAATCCACACAGTGAAAAGAAGATGTGGGAAACAAGTGGAATTACCTTTTTCCTGAACCATTCCAAAAAGCATTCCAACATTGTCACAAAACAACTGAAGATTAATGACAGGCCGTGTGTGGTTATGATTTCCAAATATTACATACCAGAAGGGGCAGAATTGTTATATAATTATGGTGATGAGAAAGCACCATTTTTTGCAAATTCACAAACTTTTCCAAATTAAAGTAATTTATGATCTATGTTCGAGTTGTGTTGTGTTGTGTTGTGTTGTGAACATGTAAAATAACAATAAAATTCAATATTTCCTTGACAAGAAATTAAAACACAGTGAACATGCTAAAAACATCAAAACATTAAAATTAAATGTCAGTTAAATTAAATAGTTTTACAGCATTCAAAAGTCAGGAAATACACAATTGAGTATATGAAGTTTCACACGCAAGTGCCACATGACAGACTAATTGCTGAACATTTTCAAAATCGCTAAATAAATGAAATTTATGGTATATGCAAAATAAGGTTTATGTAAACGTAATGAAACTAATTTTCTTTTAAATTTACAACTATTCCCCATCCCAGTAATGAACTACTAGTAAATACCTTATTATTTTGACACAGATCAATGTATTTAAAACACCTTCATCTCTTTTTTTAACTTGCAGGTCATTACTACAGTAATTCATATGACAGGGGTTCCAGAGAAATAATTACATTCAAATGTGGGAAAATATTAGTTAATTAATAAACACAAATTATTTGTTTCATTATTTTAACAAACTAAAAATGAATGGTGCATAGTACTACTGTAGAACATATTATTCAAGCTGTTAATTGAATAATTTAACACAAAAAGGTGCCAATTGGGCAAAAGCAATGTACATATCACCAGTGGTATGTTGGTATCCATTGTCAGGTATATTTACTAATCTATTAACAATCAATTGACAAGTTTCAAACAAAACTATTTTTTTAATTAACAATGTTGATTCATTTTAGTTTCAATAAACATTTTCAAATTATTGAAAAAACACTTCCCAAGATAGAATTTAAACACAGCTTTACATTTCAACTGATAATAAACATAGTCATGCACAGAGCATACAATTTCTAAGCACATGTCCTTGTAAGTGTATATGATCCACTGTTGACGCAATTCTTGTATTTTATTCATCAGCCAATGACGTCCTGGTTTGTGTCCTGATTAATTATAGAGTAATAATACATCATATTGGATACTGGCACTATAAAAATGGACACCCTAAAGTACATTCCAGGGTTCTTGCGTTCCTGCGTTTTGCAAAAGAAAAACAATATATCAAGTACAATTAGATTCATTTAGCTTTAGTCAGATATGAATTTTAAATATAAAACAAAAGTCAATGAAAATATAACATTGTTGCAAACACAATTAAAGTAGGAATTTGGAAGGTAAGTCATGCAAAGATCAAATAAGATTGAGACAGTTGGGGATTTCCAAATTACAAGGCCCCCATGAATTCAGACCCATTTTAACACGTAGCCAGGGTAATGAAATTAAACGGTACCCACCGAAAAATACACAGGGTCAGAACCCTGACCAACATATTGAAATAAAGTCCAAGATTGGTCGGTTATGTACGTACTTATCCAAAATGAATTCATACCCATTTTAACACGTAGCCAGGGTGGTGAAATTAAACGGTACCCACCGAAAAATACACAGGGTCAGAACCCTGACCAACACATTGAAATAAAGTCCAAGATTGGTCGGTTATGTACGTACTTATCCAAAATGAATTCATAACCATTTTAACGCGTAGCCAGGGCAATGAAATTAAACGGTACCCACCGAAAAATACACAGGGTCAGAACCCTGACCAACACATTGAAATAAAGTCCAAGATTGGTCGGTTATGTACGTACTTATCCAAAATGAATTCATACCCATTTTAACACGTAGCCAGGGTGGTGAAATTAAACGGTACCCACCGAAAAATACACAGGGTCAGAACCCTGACCAACACATTGAAATAAAGTCCAAGATTGGTCGGTTATGTACGTACTTATCCAAAATGAATTCATAACCATTTTAACGCGTAGCCAGGGCAATGAAATTAAACGGTACCCACCGAAAAATACACAGGGTCAGAACCCTGACCAACACATTGAATTAAAGTCCAAGATTGGTCGGTTATGTACGTACTTATCCAAAATGAATTCATAACCATTTTAACACATAGCCAGGGTAATGAAATTAAACGGTACCCACCGAAAAATACACAGGGTCAGAACCCTGACCAACACATTGAATTAAAGTCCAAGATTGGTCGGTTATGTACGTACTTATCCAGAGTGACTTCAGACCCATTTTAACACGTAGCCAGGGTAATGAAATTAAACGGTACCCACCGAAAAATACACAGGGTCAGAACCCTGACCAACACATTGAAATAAAGTCCACGATTGGTCGGTTATGTACGTACTTATCCAAAATGAATTCATAACCATTTTAACGCGTAGCCAGGGTAGTGAAATTAAACGGTACCCACCGAAAAATACACAGGGTCAGAACCCTGACCAACACATTGAATTAAAGTCCAAGATTGGTCGGTTATGTACGTACTTATCCAAAATGAATTCATACCCATTTTAACACGTAGCCAGGGTGGTGAAATTAAACGGTACCCACCGAAAAATACACAGGGTCAGAACCCTGACCAACACATTGAAATAAAGTCCAAGATTGGTCGGTTATGTACGTACTTATCCAAAATGAATTCATACCCATTTTAACACGTAGCCAGGGTGGTGAAATTAAACGGTACCCACCGAAAAATACACAGGGTCAGAACCCTGACCAACACATTGAAATAAAGTCCAAGATTGGTCGGTTATGTACGTACTTATCCAAAATGAATTCATAACCATTTTAACGCGTAGCCAGGGCAATGAAATTAAACGGTACCCACCGAAAAATACACAGGGTCAGAACCCTGACCAACACATTGAAATAAAGTCCAAGATTTGTCGGTTATGTACGTACTTATCCAAAATGAATTCATAACCATTTTAACACATAGCCAGGGTAATGAAATTAAACGGTACCCACCGAAAAATACACAGGGTCAGAACCCTGACCAACACATTGAAATAAAGTCCAAGATTGGTCGGTTATGTACGTACTTATCCAAAATGAATTCATACCCATTTTAACACGTAGCCAGGGTGGTGAAATTAAACGGTACCCACCGAAAAATACACAGGGTCAGAACCCTGACCAACACATTGAAATAAAGTCCAAGATTGGTCGGTTATGTACGTACTTATCCAAAATGAATTCATAACCATTTTAACGCGTAGCCAGGGCAATGAAATTAAATGGTACCCACCGAAAAATACACAGGGTCAGAACCCTGACCAACACATTGAATTAAAGTCCAAGATTGGTCGGTTATGTACGTACTTATCCAAAATGAATTCATAACCATTTTAACGCGTAGCCAGGGCAATGAAATTAAACGGTACCCACCGAAAAATACACAGGGTCAGAACCCTGACCAACACATTGAAATAAAGTCCAAGATTGGTCGGTTATGTACGTACTTATCCAAAATGAATTCATACCCATTTTAACACGTAGCCATGGTGGTGAAATTAAACGGTACCCACCGAAAAATACACAGGGTCAGAACCCTGACCAACACATTGAAATAAAGTCCAAGATTGGTCGGTTATGTACGTACTTATCCAAAATGAATTCATACCCATTTTAACACGTAGCCAGGGTGGTGAAATTAAACGGTACCCACCGAAAAATACACAGGGTCAGAACCCTGACCAACATATTGAAATAAAGTCCAAGATTGGTCGGTTATGTACGTACTTATCCAAAATGAATTCATACCCATTTTAACACGTAGCCAGGGTGGTGAAATTAAACGGTACCCACCGAAAAATACACAGGGTCAGAACCCTGACCAACACATTGAAATAAAGTCCAAGATTGGTCGGTTATGTACGTACTTATCCAAAATGAATTCATAACCATTTTAACGCGTAGCCAGGGCAATGAAATTAAACGGTACCCACCGAAAAATACACAGGGTCAGAACCCTGACCAACACATTGAAATAAAGTCCAAGATTGGTCGGTTATGTACGTACTTATCCAAAATGAATTCATACCCATTTTAACACGTAGCCAGGGTGGTGAAATTAAACGGTACCCACCGAAAAATACACAGGGTCAGAACCCTGACCAACACATTGAAATAAAGTCCAAGATTGATCGGTTATGTACGTACTTATCCAAAATGAATTCATACCCATTTTAACACGTAGCCAGGGTGGTGAAATTAAACGGTACCCACCGAAAAATACACAGGGTCAGAACCCTGACCAACATATTGAAATAAAGTCCAAGATTGGTCGGTTATGTACGTACTTATCCAAAATGAATTCATACCCATTTTAACACGTAGCCAGGGTGGTGAAATTAAACGGTACCCACCGAAAAATACACAGGGTCAGAACCCTGACCAACACATTGAAATAAAGTCCAAGATTGGTCGGTTATGTACGTACTTATCCAAAATGAATTCATAACCATTTTAACGCGTAGCCAGGGCAATGAAATTAAACGGTACCCACCGAAAAATACACAGGGTCAGAACCCTGACCAACACATTGAAATAAAGTCCAAGATTGGTCGGTTATGTACGTACTTATCCAAAATGAATTCATAACCATTTTAACACATAGCCAGGGTAATGAAATTAAACGGTACCCACCGAAAAATACACAGGGTCAGAACCCTGACCAACACATTGAAATAAAGTCCAAGATTGGTCGGTTATGTACGTACTTATCCAAAATGAATTCATACCCATTTTAACACGTAGCCAGGGTGGTGAAATTAAACGGTACCCACCGAAAAATACACAGGGTCAGAACCCTGACCAACACATTGAAATAAAGTCCAAGATTGGTCGGTTATGTACGTACTTATCCAAAATGAATTCATAACCATTTTAACGCGTAGCCAGGGCAATGAAATTAAACGGTACCCACCGAAAAATACACAGGGTCAGAACCCTGACCAACACATTGAATTAAAGTCCAAGATTGGTCGGTTATGTACGTACTTATCCAAAATGAATTCATAACCATTTTAACGCGTAGCCAGGGTAATGAAATTAAACGGTACCCACCGAAAAATACACAGGGTCAGAACCCTGACCAACATATTGAAATAAAGTCCAAGATTGGTCGGTTATGTACGTACTTATCCAAAATGAATTCATACCCATTTTAACACGTAGCCAGGGTGGTGAAATTAAACGGTACCCACCGAAAAATACACAGGGTCAGAACCCTGACCAACACATTGAAATAAAGTCCAAGATTGGTCGGTTATGTACGTACTTATCCAAAATGAATTCATAACCATTTTAACGCGTAGCCAGGGCAATGAAATTAAACGGTACCCACCGAAAAATACACAGGGTCAGAACCCTGACCAACACATTGAAATAAAGTCCAAGATTGGTCGGTTATGTACGTACTTATCCAAAATGAATTCATACCCATTTTAACACGTAGCCAGGGTGGTGAAATTAAACGGTACCCACCGAAAAATACACAGGGTCAGAACCCTGACCAACACATTGAAATAAAGTCCAAGATTGGTCGGTTATGTACGTACTTATCCAAAATGAATTCATAACCATTTTAACGCGTAGCCAGGGCAATGAAATTAAACGGTACCCACCGAAAAATACACAGGGTCAGAACCCTGACCAACACATTGAAATAAAGTCCAAGATTGGTCGGTTATGTACGTACTTATCCAAAATGAATTCATAACCATTTTAACACGTAGCCAGGGTAATGAAATTAAACGGTACCCACCGAAAAATACACAGGGTCAGAACCCTGACCAACACATTGAAATAAAGTCCAAGATTGGTCGGTTATGTACGTACTTATCCAAAATGAATTCATACCCATTTTAACACGTAGCCAGGGTGGTGAAATTAAACGGTACCCACCGAAAAATACACAGGGTCAGAACCCTGACCAACACATTGAAATAAAGTCCAAGATTGGTCGGTTATGTACGTACTTATCCAAAATGAATTCATAACCATTTTAACGCGTAGCCAGGGCAATGAAATTAAACGGTACCCACCGAAAAATACACAGGGTCAGAACCCTGACCAACACATTGAAATAAAGTCCAAGATTGGTCGGTTATGTACGTACTTATCCAAAATGAATTCATAACCATTTTAACGCGTAGCCAGGGCAATGAAATTAAACGGTACCCACCGAAAAATACACAGGGTCAGAACCCTGACCAACACATTGAATTAAAGTCCAAGATTGGTCGGTTATGTACGTACTTATCCAAAATGAATTCATAACCATTTTAACGCGTAGCCAGGGTAATGAAATTAAACGGTACCCACCGAAAAATACACAGGGTCAGAACCCTGACCAACATATTGAAATAAAGTCCAAGATTGGTCGGTTATGTACGTACTTATCCAAAATGAATTCATACCCATTTTAACACGTAGCCAGGGTGGTGAAATTAAACGGTACCCACCGAAAAATACACAGGGTCAGAACCCTGACCAACACATTGAAATAAAGTCCAAGATTGGTCGGTTATGTACGTACTTATCCAAAATGAATTCATAACCATTTTAACGCGTAGCCAGGGCAATGAAATTAAACGGTACCCACCGAAAAATACACAGGGTCAGAACCCTGACCAACACATTGAAATAAAGTCCAAGATTGGTCGGTTATGTACGTACTTATCCAAAATGAATTCATAACCATTTTAACACGTAGCCAGGGTAATGAAATTAAACGGTACCCACCGAAAAATACACAGGGTCAGAACCCTGACCAACACATTGAAATAAAGTCCAAGATTGGTCGGTTATGTACGTACTTATCCAAAATGAATTCATACCCATTTTAACACGTAGCCAGGGTGGTGAAATTAAACGGTACCCACCGAAAAATACACAGGGTCAGAACCCTGACCAACATATTGAAATAAAGTCCAAGATTGGTCGGTTATGTACGTACTTATCCAAAATGAATTCATACCCATTTTAACACGTAGCCAGGGTGGTGAAATTAAACGGTACCCACCGAAAAATACACAGGGTCAGAACCCTGACCAACACATTGAAATAAAGTCCAAGATTGGTCGGTTATGTACGTACTTATCCAAAATGAATTCATAACCATTTTAACGCGTAGCCAGGGCAATGAAATTAAACGGTACCCACCGAAAAATACACAGGGTCAGAACCCTGACCAACACATTGAAATAAAGTCCAAGATTGGTCGGTTATGTACGTACTTATCCAAAATGAATTCATAACCATTTTAACACGTAGCCAGGGTAATGAAATTAAACGGTACCCACCGAAAAATACACAGGGTCAGAACCCTGACCAACACATTGAAATAAAGTCCAAGATTGGTCGGTTATGTACGTACTTATCCAAAATGAATTCATAACCATTTTAACACGTAGCCAGGGTAGTGAACCAATGCATTGCCTGATATTAAATGTTAACTAACGTCTTAGTACATAAGTATAAGCATTTATGTCCACAGTTATGTCTGTAGGTGTACCTTACCTGCATGCAAAATAAAGTCCAAGATTGGTCGGTTATGTACGTACTTATCCAAAATGAATTCATAACCATTTTAACGCGTAGCCAGGGTAATGAAATTAAACGGTACCCACCGAAAAATACACAGGGTCAGAACCCTGACCAACATATTGAAATAAAGTCCAAGATTGGTCGGTTATGTACGTACTTATCCAAAATGAATTCATAACCATTTTAACACATAGCCAGGGTAATGAAATTAAACGGTACCCACCGAAAAATACACAGGGTCAGAACCCTGACCAACACATTGAAATAAAGTCCAAGATTGGTCGGTTATGTACGTACTTATCCAAAATGAATTCATACCCATTTTAACACGTAGCCAGGGTGGTGAAATTAAACGGTACCCACCGAAAAATACACAGGGTCAGAACCCTGACCAACACATTGAAATAAAGTCCAAGATTGGTCGGTTATGTACGTACTTATCCAAAATGAATTCATAACCATTTTAACGCGTAGCCAGGGCAATGAAATTAAACGGTACCCACCGAAAAATACACAGGGTCAGAACCCTGACCAACACATTGAATTAAAGTCCAAGATTGGTCGGTTATGTACGTACTTATCCAAAATGAATTCATAACCATTTTAACGCGTAGCCAGGGCAATGAAATTAAACGGTACCCACCGAAAAATACACAGGGTCAGAACCCTGACCAACACATTGAAATAAAGTCCAAGATTGGTCGGTTATGTACGTACTTATCCAAAATGAATTCATAACCATTTTAACACGTAGCCAGGGTAATGAAATTAAACGGTACCCACCGAAAAATACACAGGGTCAGAACCCTGACCAACACATTGAAATAAAGTCCAAGATTGGTCGGTTATGTACGTACTTATCCAAAATGAATTCATACCATTTTAACACGTAGCCAGGGTGGTGAAATTAAACGGTACCCACCGAAAAATACACAGGGTCAGAACCCTGACCAACATATTGAAATAAAGTCCAAGATTGGTCGGTTATGTACGTACTTATCCAAAATGAATTCATACCCATTTTAACACGTAGCCAGGGTGGTGAAATTAAACGGTACCCACCGAAAAATACACAGGGTCAGAACCCTGACCAACACATTGAAATAAAGTCCAAGATTGGTCGGTTATGTACGTACTTATCCAAAATGAATTCATAACCATTTTAACGCGTAGCCAGGGCAATGAAATTAAACGGTACCCACCGAAAAATACACAGGGTCAGAACCCTGACCAACACATTGAAATAAAGTCCAAGATTGGTCGGTTATGTACGTACTTATCCAAAATGAATTCATAACCATTTTAACACGTAGCCAGGGTAATGAAATTAAACGGTACCCACCGAAAAATACACAGGGTCAGAACCCTGACCAACACATTGAAATAAAGTCCAAGATTGGTCGGTTATGTACGTACTTATCCAAAATGAATTCATAACCATTTTAACACGTAGCCAGGGTAGTGAACCAATGCATTGCCTGATATTAAATGTTAACTAACGTCTTAGTACATAAGTATAAGCATTCAGTAATTTTAATGAAAAAAAAGTACATTTATCTTAGTAATAGTGACACCTGTTGTTTAGTGTGATGAACCCCCACGGTTGGGTACAGGAGCATAGAAGTTTTTAATTAAAATTGTTTTCCATAAGAAAAATGAAACCATCATACATGGCCTTATAAACAGCCTTTTACTTCATAGTGGGGTGGGTGGAGTAAAGCTGTGATTATTTTTATTACTTTCTGACCATCTAGTTTGCCATTTACCATGTCCATATAAACTAAAGCTCCAGCCAATATCAGATTTGACTACTTGTTTCAAGCTATGGCACTTGGAAATGAGTGTTGTGACATGTGGCAAATGTCCAACTGTCTTGGTTAATAAGATTGGCTATATTTCAACTAGAAACAGGTAAACCAGTATACCTGTATGTACGAAGCCAGTGAATGTTATTCAAGCCAAAGAAACTGCATCTATTTATATAAATACACATGGACAGAGAATATTTTCTTGGAGCACTAAATGTGACAATTGCCCTACTGTCTGTGATAAATATACCACACCAGCTACATAGTGCCCGACGAGGAGTTGGGTAGGTAGTGAAGAAAAACATTGACTGAAGCCTGGCAGAGGACTGAATTGTTGTCAACAGCAACAAACATACTGGGAAAGTCAAAGACAGTGAAAAAACAAACAAAAAAAAAACACACAGGCATATAAATACTAACTTTCTAGGATCTTTATTGACTCCAAGTAATCCAGAGTAGAACGAGATGAATCAACGCTATACTCCGCCATCTTTATTTTAATATTAGATGCAACCATTATTCTGTAGGGGACAACGGGTCATAACTTGAGGGGAGTTAACACCCATGATTTTTAAAATGCCTTGATCAATACGAGTCTAAGTTACAGGGAACATTATTTTCATTTTTCAGTGGACCAATAAATGCATTTGACAGGAAAATAGAAAAACTCTACCACAACAGCAATTAGAACAGCTTGCTGCATTATAAGTATCACTTCCCTGTCAAATTAGTGGTTCATGCTTATTTGAATCTGAACATAACAGGCCAATTATATCACACCTTGCTAGGCTTGAACTTCCATCCAATCAGAGCATTCCAAATGAACATGATTCTCTACAATACTAGAGGGCGCTCTGACCAAAAAATTGCCAAGATCTAAATAAAAAGAACTGAATGTCCACAGTTATGTCTGTAGGTGTACCTTACCTGCATGCAAAATAAAGTCCAAGATTGGTCGGTTATGTACGTACTTATCCAAAATGAATTCATACCCATTTTAACACGTAGCCAGGGTGGTGAAATTAAACGGTACCCACCGAAAAATACACAGGGTCAGAACCCTGACCAACACATTGAAATAAAGTCCAAGATTGGTCGGTTATGTACGTACTTATCCAAAATGAATTCATAACCATTTTAACGCGTAGCCAGGGCAATGAAATTAAACGGTACCCACCGAAAAATACACAGGGTCAGAACCCTGACCAACACATTGAAATAAAGTCCAAGATTGGTCGGTTATGTACGTACTTATCCAAAATGAATTCATAACCATTTTAACACGTAGCCAGGGTAGTGAACCAATGCATTGCCTGATATTAAATGTTAACTAACGTCTTAGTACATAAGTATAAGCATTCAGTAATTTTAATGAAAAAAAAGTACATTTATCTTAGTAATAGTGACACCTGTTGTTTAGTGTGATGAACCCCCACGGTTGGGTACAGGAGCATAGAAGTTTTTAATTAAAATTGTTTTCCATAAGAAAAATGAAACCATCATACATGGCCTTATAAACAGCCTTTTACTTCATAGTGGGGTGGGTGGAGTAAAGCTGTGATTATTTTTATTACTTTCTGACCATCTAGTTTGCCATTTACCATGTCCATATAAACTAAAGCTCCAGCCAATATCAGATTTGACTACTTGTTTCAAGCTATGGCACTTGGAAATGAGTGTTGTGACATGTGGCAAATGTCCAACTGTCTTGGTTAATAAGATTGGCTATATTTCAACTAGAAACAGGTAAACCAGTATACCTGTATGTACGAAGCCAGTGAATGTTATTCAAGCCAAAGAAACTGCATCTATTTATATAAATACACATGGACAGAGAATATTTTCTTGGAGCACTAAATGTGACAATTGCCCTACTGTCTGTGATAAATATACCACACCAGCTACATAGTGCCCGACGAGGAGTTGGGTAGGTAGTGAAGAAAAACATTGACTGAAGCCTGGCAGAGGACTGAATTGTTGTCAACAGCAACAAACATACTGGGAAAGTCAAAGACAGTGAAAAAACAAACAAAAAAAAAACACACAGGCATATAAATACTAACTTTCTAGGATCTTTATTGACTCCAAGTAATCCAGAGTAGAACGAGATGAATCAACGCTATACTCCGCCATCTTTATTTTAATATTAGATGCAACCATTATTCTGTAGGGGACAACGGGTCATAACTTGAGGGGAGTTAACACCCATGATTTTTAAAATGCCTTGATCAATACGAGTCTAAGTTACAGGGAACATTATTTTCATTTTTCAGTGGACCAATAAATGCATTTGACAGGAAAATAGAAAAACTCTACCACAACAGCAATTAGAACAGCTTGCTGCATTATAAGTATCACTTCCCTGTCAAATTAGTGGTTCATGCTTATTTGAATCTGAACATAACAGGCCAATTCTATCACACCTTGCTAGGCTTGAACTTCCATCCAATCAGAGCATTCCAAATGAACATGATTCTCTACAATACTAGAGGGCGCTCTGACCAAAAAATTGCCATGATCTAAATAAAAAGAACTGAATGTCCACAGTTATGTCTGTAGGTGTACCTTACCTGCATGCAAAATAAAGTCCAAGATTGGTCGGTTATGTACGTACTTATCCAAAATGAATTCATACCCATTTTAACACGTAGCCAGGGTGGTGAAATTAAACGGTACCCACCGAAAAATACACAGGGTCAGAACCCTGACCAACACATTGAAATAAAGTCCAAGATTGGTCGGTTATGTACGTACTTATCCAAAATGAATTCATAACCATTTTAACGCGTAGCCAGGGCAATGAAATTAAACGGTACCCACCGAAAAATACACAGGGTCAGAACCCTGACCAACACATTGAAATAAAGTCCAAGATTGGTCGGTTATGTACGTACTTATCCAAAATGAATTCATAACCATTTTAACACGTAGCCAGGGTAATGAAATTAAACGGTACCCACCGAAAAATACACAGGGTCAGAACCCTGACCAACACATTGAAATAAAGTCCAAGATTGGTCGGTTATGTACGTACTTATCCAAAATGAATTCATAACCATTTTAACACGTAGCCAGGGTAGTGAACCAATGCATTGCCTGATATTAAATGTTAACTAACGTCTTAGTACATAAGTATAAGCATTCAGTAATTTTAATGAAAAAAAAGTACATTTATCTTAGTAATAGTGACACCTGTTGTTTAGTGTGATGAACCCCCACGGTTGGGTACAGGAGCATAGAAGTTTTTAATTAAAATTGTTTTCCATAAGAAAAATGAAACCATCATACATGGCCTTATAAACAGCCTTTTACTTCATAGTGGGGTGGGTGGAGTAAAGCTGTGATTATTTTTATTACTTTCTGACCATCTAGTTTGCCATTTACCATGTCCATATAAACTAAAGCTCCAGCCAATATCAGATTTGACTACTTGTTTCAAGCTATGGCACTTGGAAATGAGTGTTGTGACATGTGGCAAATGTCCAACTGTCTTGGTTAATAAGATTGGCTATATTTCAACTAGAAACAGGTAAACCAGTATACCTGTATGTACGAAGCCAGTGAATGTTATTCAAGCCAAAGAAACTGCATCTATTTATATAAATACACATGGACAGAGAATATTTTCTTGGAGCACTAAATGTGACAATTGCCCTACTGTCTGTGATAAATATACCACACCAGCTACATAGTGCCCGACGAGGAGTTGGGTAGGTAGTGAAGAAAAACATTGACTGAAGCCTGGCAGAGGACTGAATTGTTGTCAACAGCAACAAACATACTGGGAAAGTCAAAGACAGTGAAAAAACAAACAAAAAAAAAACACACAGGCATATAAATACTAACTTTCTAGGATCTTTATTGACTCCAAGTAATCCAGAGTAGAACGAGATGAATCAACGCTATACTCCGCCATCTTTATTTTAATATTAGATGCAACCATTATTCTGTAGGGGACAACGGGTCATAACTTGAGGGGAGTTAACACCCATGATTTTTAAAATGCCTTGATCAATACGAGTCTAAGTTACAGGGAACATTATTTTCATTTTTCAGTGGACCAATAAATGCATTTGACAGGAAAATAGAAAAACTCTACCACAACAGCAATTAGAACAGCTTGCTGCATTATAAGTATCACTTCCCTGTCAAATTAGTGGTTCATGCTTATTTGAATCTGAACATAACAGGCCAATTCTATCACACCTTGCTAGGCTTGAACTTCCATCCAATCAGAGCATTCCAAATGAACATGATTCTCTACAATACTAGAGGGCGCTCTGACCAAAAAATTGCCATGATCTAAATAAAAAGAACTGAATGTCCACAGTTATGTCTGTAGGTGTACCTTACCTGCATGCAAAATAAAGTCCAAGATTGGTCGGTTATGTACGTACTTATCCAAAATGAATTCATACCCATTTTAACACGTAGCCAGGGTGGTGAAATTAAACGGTACCCACCGAAAAATACACAGGGTCAGAACCCTGACCAACACATTGAAATAAAGTCCAAGATTGGTCGGTTATGTACGTACTTATCCAAAATGAATTCATAACCATTTTAACGCGTAGCCAGGGCAATGAAATTAAACGGTACCCACCGAAAAATACACAGGGTCAGAACCCTGACCAACACATTGAAATAAAGTCCAAGATTGGTCGGTTATGTACGTACTTATCCAAAATGAATTCATAACCATTTTAACACATAGCCAGGGTAATGAAATTAAACGGTACCCACCGAAAAATACACAGGGTCAGAACCCTGACCAACACATTGAAATAAAGTCCAAGATTGGTCGGTTATGTACGTACTTATCCAAAATGAATTCATACCCATTTTAACACGTAGCCAGGGTGGTGAAATTAAACGGTACCCACCGAAAAATACACAGGGTCAGAACCCTGACCAACACATTGAAATAAAGTCCAAGATTGGTCGGTTATGTACGTACTTATCCAAAATGAATTCATAACCATTTTAACGCGTAGCCAGGGCAATGAAATTAAACGGTACCCACCGAAAAATACACAGGGTCAGAACCCTGACCAACACATTGAAATAAAGTCCAAGATTGGTCGGTTATGTACGTACTTATCCAAAATGAATTCATAACCATTTTAACACGTAGCCAGGGTAATGAAATTAAACGGTACCCACCGAAAAATACACAGGGTCAGAACCCTGACCAACACATTGAAATAAAGTCCAAGATTGGTCGGTTATGTACGTACTTATCCAAAATGAATTCATAACCATTTTAACACGTAGCCAGGGTAGTGAACCAATGCATTGCCTGATATTAAATGTTAACTAACGTCTTAGTACATAAGTATAAGCATTCAGTAATTTTAATGAAAAAAAAGTACATTTATCTTAGTAATAGTGACACCTGTTGTTTAGTGTGATGAACCCCCACGGTTGGGTACAGGAGCATAGAAGTTTTTAATTAAAATTGTTTTCCATAAGAAAAATGAAACCATCATACATGGCCTTATAAACAGCCTTTTACTTCATAGTGGGGTGGGTGGAGTAAAGCTGTGATTATTTTTATTACTTTCTGACCATCTAGTTTGCCATTTACCATGTCCATATAAACTAAAGCTCCAGCCAATATCAGATTTGACTACTTGTTTCAAGCTATGGCACTTGGAAATGAGTGTTGTGACATGTGGCAAATGTCCAACTGTCTTGGTTAATAAGATTGGCTATATTTCAACTAGAAACAGGTAAACCAGTATACCTGTATGTACGAAGCCAGTGAATGTTATTCAAGCCAAAGAAACTGCATCTATTTATATAAATACACATGGACAGAGAATATTTTCTTGGAGCACTAAATGTGACAATTGCCCTACTGTCTGTGATAAATATACCACACCAGCTACATAGTGCCCGACGAGGAGTTGGGTAGGTAGTGAAGAAAAACATTGACTGAAGCCTGGCAGAGGACTGAATTGTTGTCAACAGCAACAAACATACTGGGAAAGTCAAAGACAGTGAAAAAACAAACAAAAAAAAAACACACAGGCATATAAATACTAACTTTCTAGGATCTTTATTGACTCCAAGTAATCCAGAGTAGAACGAGATGAATCAACGCTATACTCCGCCATCTTTATTTTAATATTAGATGCAACCATTATTCTGTAGGGGACAACGGGTCATAACTTGAGGGGAGTTAACACCCATGATTTTTAAAATGCCTTGATCAATACGAGTCTAAGTTACAGGGAACATTATTTTCATTTTTCAGTGGACCAATAAATGCATTTGACAGGAAAATAGAAAAACTCTACCACAACAGCAATTAGAACAGCTTGCTGCATTATAAGTATCACTTCCCTGTCAAATTAGTGGTTCATGCTTATTTGAATCTGAACATAACAGGCCAATTCTATCACACCTTGCTAGGCTTGAACTTCCATCCAATCAGAGCATTCCAAATGAACATGATTCTCTACAATACTAGAGGGCGCTCTGACCAAAAAATTGCCATGATCTAAATAAAAAGAACTGAATGTCCACAGTTATGTCTGTAGGTGTACCTTACCTGCATGCAAAATAAAGTCCAAGATTGGTCGGTTATGTACGTACTTATCCAAAATGAATTCATACCCATTTTAACACGTAGCCAGGGTGGTGAAATTAAACGGTACCCACCGAAAAATACACAGGGTCAGAACCCTGACCAACACATTGAAATAAAGTCCAAGATTGGTCGGTTATGTACGTACTTATCCAAAATGAATTCATAACCATTTTAACGCGTAGCCAGGGCAATGAAATTAAACGGTACCCACCGAAAAATACACAGGGTCAGAACCCTGACCAACACATTGAAATAAAGTCCAAGATTGGTCGGTTATGTACGTACTTATCCAAAATGAATTCATAACCATTTTAACACGTAGCCAGGGTAATGAAATTAAACGGTACCCACCGAAAAATACACAGGGTCAGAACCCTGACCAACACATTGAAATAAAGTCCAAGATTGGTCGGTTATGTACGTACTTATCCAAAATGAATTCATAACCATTTTAACACGTAGCCAGGGTAGTGAACCAATGCATTGCCTGATATTAAATGTTAACTAACGTCTTAGTACATAAGTATAAGCATTCAGTAATTTTAATGAAAAAAAAGTACATTTATCTTAGTAATAGTGACACCTGTTGTTTAGTGTGATGAACCCCCACGGTTGGGTACAGGAGCATAGAAGTTTTTAATTAAAATTGTTTTCCATAAGAAAAATGAAACCATCATACATGGCCTTATAAACAGCCTTTTACTTCATAGTGGGGTGGGTGGAGTAAAGCTGTGATTATTTTTATTACTTTCTGACCATCTAGTTTGCCATTTACCATGTCCATATAAACTAAAGCTCCAGCCAATATCAGATTTGACTACTTGTTTCAAGCTATGGCACTTGGAAATGAGTGTTGTGACATGTGGCAAATGTCCAACTGTCTTGGTTAATAAGATTGGCTATATTTCAACTAGAAACAGGTAAACCAGTATACCTGTATGTACGAAGCCAGTGAATGTTATTCAAGCCAAAGAAACTGCATCTATTTATATAAATACACATGGACAGAGAATATTTTCTTGGAGCACTAAATGTGACAATTGCCCTACTGTCTGTGATAAATATACCACACCAGCTACATAGTGCCCGACGAGGAGTTGGGTAGGTAGTGAAGAAAAACATTGACTGAAGCCTGGCAGAGGACTGAATTGTTGTCAACAGCAACAAACATACTGGGAAAGTCAAAGACAGTGAAAAAACAAACAAAAAAAAAACACACAGGCATATAAATACTAACTTTCTAGGATCTTTATTGACTCCAAGTAATCCAGAGTAGAACGAGATGAATCAACGCTATACTCCGCCATCTTTATTTTAATATTAGATGCAACCATTATTCTGTAGGGGACAACGGGTCATAACTTGAGGGGAGTTAACACCCATGATTTTTAAAATGCCTTGATCAATACGAGTCTAAGTTACAGGGAACATTATTTTCATTTTTCAGTGGACCAATAAATGCATTTGACAGGAAAATAGAAAAACTCTACCACAACAGCAATTAGAACAGCTTGCTGCATTATAAGTATCACTTCCCTGTCAAATTAGTGGTTCATGCTTATTTGAATCTGAACATAACAGGCCAATTCTATCACACCTTGCTAGGCTTGAACTTCCATCCAATCAGAGCATTCCAAATGAACATGATTCTCTACAATACTAGAGGGCGCTCTGACCAAAAAATTGCCATGATCTAAATAAAAAGAACTGAATGTCCACAGTTATGTCTGTAGGTGTACCTTACCTGCATGCAAAATAAAGTCCAAGATTGGTCGGTTATGTACGTACTTATCCAAAATGAATTCATACCCATTTTAACACGTAGCCAGGGTGGTGAAATTAAACGGTACCCACCGAAAAATACACAGGGTCAGAACCCTGACCAACACATTGAAATAAAGTCCAAGATTGGTCGGTTATGTACGTACTTATCCAAAATGAATTCATAACCATTTTAACGCGTAGCCAGGGCAATGAAATTAAACGGTACCCACCGAAAAATACACAGGGTCAGAACCCTGACCAACACATTGAAATAAAGTCCAAGATTGGTCGGTTATGTACGTACTTATCCAAAATGAATTCATAACCATTTTAACACGTAGCCAGGGTAATGAAATTAAACGGTACCCACCGAAAAATACACAGGGTCAGAACCCTGACCAACACATTGAAATAAAGTCCAAGATTGGTCGGTTATGTACGTACTTATCCAAAATGAATTCATAACCATTTTAACACGTAGCCAGGGTAGTGAACCAATGCATTGCCTGATATTAAATGTTAACTAACGTCTTAGTACATAAGTATAAGCATTCAGTAATTTTAATGAAAAAAAAGTACATTTATCTTAGTAATAGTGACACCTGTTGTTTAGTGTGATGAACCCCCACGGTTGGGTACAGGAGCATAGAAGTTTTTAATTAAAATTGTTTTCCATAAGAAAAATGAAACCATCATACATGGCCTTATAAACAGCCTTTTACTTCATAGTGGGGTGGGTGGAGTAAAGCTGTGATTATTTTTATTACTTTCTGACCATCTAGTTTGCCATTTACCATGTCCATATAAACTAAAGCTCCAGCCAATATCAGATTTGACTACTTGTTTCAAGCTATGGCACTTGGAAATGAGTGTTGTGACATGTGGCAAATGTCCAACTGTCTTGGTTAATAAGATTGGCTATATTTCAACTAGAAACAGGTAAACCAGTATACCTGTATGTACGAAGCCAGTGAATGTTATTCAAGCCAAAGAAACTGCATCTATTTATATAAATACACATGGACAGAGAATATTTTCTTGGAGCACTAAATGTGACAATTGCCCTACTGTCTGTGATAAATATACCACACCAGCTACATAGTGCCCGACGAGGAGTTGGGTAGGTAGTGAAGAAAAACATTGACTGAAGCCTGGCAGAGGACTGAATTGTTGTCAACAGCAACAAACATACTGGGAAAGTCAAAGACAGTGAAAAAACAAACAAAAAAAAAACACACAGGCATATAAATACTAACTTTCTAGGATCTTTATTGACTCCAAGTAATCCAGAGTAGAACGAGATGAATCAACGCTATACTCCGCCATCTTTATTTTAATATTAGATGCAACCATTATTCTGTAGGGGACAACGGGTCATAACTTGAGGGGAGTTAACACCCATGATTTTTAAAATGCCTTGATCAATACGAGTCTAAGTTACAGGGAACATTATTTTCATTTTTCAGTGGACCAATAAATGCATTTGACAGGAAAATAGAAAAACTCTACCACAACAGCAATTAGAACAGCTTGCTGCATTATAAGTATCACTTCCCTGTCAAATTAGTGGTTCATGCTTATTTGAATCTGAACATAACAGGCCAATTCTATCACACCTTGCTAGGCTTGAACTTCCATCCAATCAGAGCATTCCAAATGAACATGATTCTCTACAATACTAGAGGGCGCTCTGACCAAAAAATTGCCATGATCTAAATAAAAAGAACTGAATGTCCACAGTTATGTCTGTAGGTGTACCTTACCTGCATGCAAAATAAAGTCCAAGATTGGTCGGTTATGTACGTACTTATCCAAAATGAATTCATACCCATTTTAACACGTAGCCAGGGTGGTGAAATTAAACGGTACCCACCGAAAAATACACAGGGTCAGAACCCTGACCAACACATTGAAATAAAGTCCAAGATTGGTCGGTTATGTACGTACTTATCCAAAATGAATTCATAACCATTTTAACGCGTAGCCAGGGCAATGAAATTAAACGGTACCCACCGAAAAATACACAGGGTCAGAACCCTGACCAACACATTGAAATAAAGTCCAAGATTGGTCGGTTATGTACGTACTTATCCAAAATGAATTCATAACCATTTTAACACGTAGCCAGGGTAATGAAATTAAACGGTACCCACCGAAAAATACACAGGGTCAGAACCCTGACCAACACATTGAAATAAAGTCCAAGATTGGTCGGTTATGTACGTACTTATCCAAAATGAATTCATACCCATTTTAACACGTAGCCAGGGTGGTGAAATTAAACGGTACCCACCGAAAAATACACAGGGTCAGAACCCTGACCAACACATTGAAATAAAGTCCAAGATTGGTCGGTTATGTACGTACTTATCCAAAATGAATTCATAACCATTTTAACGCGTAGCCAGGGCAATGAAATTAAACGGTACCCACCGAAAAATACACAGGGTCAGAACCCTGACCAACACATTGAAATAAAGTCCAAGATTGGTCGGTTATGTACGTACTTATCCAAAATGAATTCATAACCATTTTAACACGTAGCCAGGGTAATGAAATTAAACGGTACCCACCGAAAAATACACAGGGTCAGAACCCTGACCAACACATTGAAATAAAGTCCAAGATTGGTCAGTTATGTACGTACTTATCCAAAATGAATTCATAACCATTTTAACACGTAGCCAGGGTAGTGAACCAATGCATTGCCTGATATTAAATGTTAACTAACGTCTTAGTACATAAGTATAAGCATTTATGTCCACAGTTATGTCTGTAGGTGTACCTTACCTGCATGCAAAATAAAGTCCAAGATTGGTCGGTTATGTACGTACTTATCCAAAATGAATTCATAACCATTTTAACGCGTAGCCAGGGTAATGAAATTAAACGGTACCCACCGAAAAATACACAGGGTCAGAACCCTGACCAACATATTGAAATAAAGTCCAAGATTGGTCGGTTATGTACGTACTTATCCAAAATGAATTCATACCCATTTTAACACGTAACCAGGGTGGTGAAATTAAACGGTACCCACCGAAAAATACACAGGGTCAGAACCCTGACCAACACATTGAAATAAAGTCCAAGATTGGTCGGTTATGTACGTACTTATCCAAAATGAATTCATAACCATTTTAACGCGTAGCCAGGGCAATGAAATTAAACGGTACCCACCGAAAAATACACAGGGTCAGAACCCTGACCAACACATTGAAATAAAGTCCAAGATTGGTCGGTTATGTACGTACTTATCCAAAATGAATTCATAACCATTTTAACACATAGCCAGGGTAATGAAATTAAACGGTACCCACCGAAAAATACACAGGGTCAGAACCCTGACCAACACATTGAAATAAAGTCCAAGATTGGTCGGTTATGTACGTACTTATCCAAAATGAATTCATACCCATTTTAACACGTAGCCAGGGTGGTGAAATTAAACGGTACCCACCGAAAAATACACAGGGTCAGAACCCTGACCAACACATTGAAATAAAGTCCAAGATTGGTCGGTTATGTACGTACTTATCCAAAATGAATTCATAACCATTTTAACGCGTAGCCAGGGCAATGAAATTAAACGGTACCCACCGAAAAATACACAGGGTCAGAACCCTGACCAACACATTGAATTAAAGTCCAAGATTGGTCGGTTATGTACGTACTTATCCAAAATGAATTCATAACCATTTTAACGCGTAGCCAGGGCAATGAAATTAAACGGTACCCACCGAAAAATACACAGGGTCAGAACCCTGACCAACACATTGAAATAAAGTCCAAGATTGGTCGGTTATGTACGTACTTATCCAAAATGAATTCATAACCATTTTAACACGTAGCCAGGGTAATGAAATTAAACGGTACCCACCGAAAAATACACAGGGTCAGAACCCTGACCAACACATTGAAATAAAGTCCAAGATTGGTCGGTTATGTACGTACTTATCCAAAATGAATTCATACCCATTTTAACACGTAGCCAGGGTGGTGAAATTAAACGGTACCCACCGAAAAATACACAGGGTCAGAACCCTGACCAACATATTGAAATAAAGTCCAAGATTGGTCGGTTATGTACGTACTTATCCAAAATGAATTCATACCCATTTTAACACGTAGCCAGGGTGGTGAAATTAAACGGTACCCACCGAAAAATACACAGGGTCAGAACCCTGACCAACACATTGAAATAAAGTCCAAGATTGGTCGGTTATGTACGTACTTATCCAAAATGAATTCATAACCATTTTAACGCGTAGCCAGGGCAATGAAATTAAACGGTACCCACCGAAAAATACACAGGGTCAGAACCCTGACCAACACATTGAAATAAAGTCCAAGATTGGTCGGTTATGTACGTACTTATCCAAAATGAATTCATAACCATTTTAACACGTAGCCAGGGTAATGAAATTAAACGGTACCCACCGAAAAATACACAGGGTCAGAACCCTGACCAACACATTGAAATAAAGTCCAAGATTGGTCGGTTATGTACGTACTTATCCAAAATGAATTCATAACCATTTTAACACGTAGCCAGGGTAGTGAACCAATGCATTGCCTGATATTAAATGTTAACTAACGTCTTAGTACATAAGTATAAGCATTCAGTAATTTTAATGAAAAAAAAGTACATTTATCTTAGTAATAGTGACACCTGTTGTTTAGTGTGATGAACCCCCACGGTTGGGTACAGGAGCATAGAAGTTTTTAATTAAAATTGTTTTCCATAAGAAAAATGAAACCATCATACATGGCCTTATAAACAGCCTTTTACTTCATAGTGGGGTGGGTGGAGTAAAGCTGTGATTATTTTTATTACTTTCTGACCATCTAGTTTGCCATTTACCATGTCCATATAAACTAAAGCTCCAGCCAATATCAGATTTGACTACTTGTTTCAAGCTATGGCACTTGGAAATGAGTGTTGTGACATGTGGCAAATGTCCAACTGTCTTGGTTAATAAGATTGGCTATATTTCAACTAGAAACAGGTAAACCAGTATACCTGTATGTACGAAGCCAGTGAATGTTATTCAAGCCAAAGAAACTGCATCTATTTATATAAATACACATGGACAGAGAATATTTTCTTGGAGCACTAAATGTGACAATTGCCCTACTGTCTGTGATAAATATACCACACCAGCTACATAGTGCCCGACGAGGAGTTGGGTAGGTAGTGAAGAAAAACATTGACTGAAGCCTGGCAGAGGACTGAATTGTTGTCAACAGCAACAAACATACTGGGAAAGTCAAAGACAGTGAAAAAACAAACAAAAAAAAAACACACAGGCATATAAATACTAACTTTCTAGGATCTTTATTGACTCCAAGTAATCCAGAGTAGAACGAGATGAATCAACGCTATACTCCGCCATCTTTATTTTAATATTAGATGCAACCATTATTCTGTAGGGGACAACGGGTCATAACTTGAGGGGAGTTAACACCCATGATTTTTAAAATGCCTTGATCAATACGAGTCTAAGTTACAGGGAACATTATTTTCATTTTTCAGTGGACCAATAAATGCATTTGACAGGAAAATAGAAAAACTCTACCACAACAGCAATTAGAACAGCTTGCTGCATTATAAGTATCACTTCCCTGTCAAATTAGTGGTTCATGCTTATTTGAATCTGAACATAACAGGCCAATTCTATCACACCTTGCTAGGCTTGAACTTCCATCCAATCAGAGCATTCCAAATGAACATGATTCTCTACAATACTAGAGGGCGCTCTGACCAAAAAATTGCCATGATCTAAATAAAAAGAACTGAATGTCCACAGTTATGTCTGTAGGTGTACCTTACCTGCATGCAAAATAAAGTCCAAGATTGGTCGGTTATGTACGTACTTATCCAAAATGAATTCATACCCATTTTAACACGTAGCCAGGGTGGTGAAATTAAACGGTACCCACCGAAAAATACACAGGGTCAGAACCCTGACCAACACATTGAAATAAAGTCCAAGATTGGTCGGTTATGTACGTACTTATCCAAAATGAATTCATAACCATTTTAACGCGTAGCCAGGGCAATGAAATTAAACGGTACCCACCGAAAAATACACAGGGTCAGAACCCTGACCAACACATTGAAATAAAGTCCAAGATTGGTCGGTTATGTACGTACTTATCCAAAATGAATTCATAACCATTTTAACACGTAGCCAGGGTAATGAAATTAAACGGTACCCACCGAAAAATACACAGGGTCAGAACCCTGACCAACACATTGAAATAAAGTCCAAGATTGGTCGGTTATGTACGTACTTATCCAAAATGAATTCATAACCATTTTAACACGTAGCCAGGGTAGTGAACCAATGCATTGCCTGATATTAAATGTTAACTAACGTCTTAGTACATAAGTATAAGCATTCAGTAATTTTAATGAAAAAAAAGTACATTTATCTTAGTAATAGTGACACCTGTTGTTTAGTGTGATGAACCCCCACGGTTGGGTACAGGAGCATAGAAGTTTTTAATTAAAATTGTTTTCCATAAGAAAAATGAAACCATCATACATGGCCTTATAAACAGCCTTTTACTTCATAGTGGGGTGGGTGGAGTAAAGCTGTGATTATTTTTATTACTTTCTGACCATCTAGTTTGCCATTTACCATGTCCATATAAACTAAAGCTCCAGCCAATATCAGATTTGACTACTTGTTTCAAGCTATGGCACTTGGAAATGAGTGTTGTGACATGTGGCAAATGTCCAACTGTCTTGGTTAATAAGATTGGCTATATTTCAACTAGAAACAGGTAAACCAGTATACCTGTATGTACGAAGCCAGTGAATGTTATTCAAGCCAAAGAAACTGCATCTATTTATATAAATACACATGGACAGAGAATATTTTCTTGGAGCACTAAATGTGACAATTGCCCTACTGTCTGTGATAAATATACCACACCAGCTACATAGTGCCCGACGAGGAGTTGGGTAGGTAGTGAAGAAAAACATTGACTGAAGCCTGGCAGAGGACTGAATTGTTGTCAACAGCAACAAACATACTGGGAAAGTCAAAGACAGTGAAAAAACAAACAAAAAAAAAACACACAGGCATATAAATACTAACTTTCTAGGATCTTTATTGACTCCAAGTAATCCAGAGTAGAACGAGATGAATCAACGCTATACTCCGCCATCTTTATTTTAATATTAGATGCAACCATTATTCTGTAGGGGACAACGGGTCATAACTTGAGGGGAGTTAACACCCATGATTTTTAAAATGCCTTGATCAATACGAGTCTAAGTTACAGGGAACATTATTTTCATTTTTCAGTGGACCAATAAATGCATTTGACAGGAAAATAGAAAAACTCTACCACAACAGCAATTAGAACAGCTTGCTGCATTATAAGTATCACTTCCCTGTCAAATTAGTGGTTCATGCTTATTTGAATCTGAACATAACAGGCCAATTCTATCACACCTTGCTAGGCTTGAACTTCCATCCAATCAGAGCATTCCAAATGAACATGATTCTCTACAATACTAGAGGGCGCTCTGACCAAAAAATTGCCATGATCTAAATAAAAAGAACTGAATGTCCACAGTTATGTCTGTAGGTGTACCTTACCTGCATGCAAAATAAAGTCCAAGATTGGTCGGTTATGTACGTACTTATCCAAAATGAATTCATACCCATTTTAACACGTAGCCAGGGTGGTGAAATTAAACGGTACCCACCGAAAAATACACAGGGTCAGAACCCTGACCAACACATTGAAATAAAGTCCAAGATTGGTCGGTTATGTACGTACTTATCCAAAATGAATTCATAACCATTTTAACGCGTAGCCAGGGCAATGAAATTAAACGGTACCCACCGAAAAATACACAGGGTCAGAACCCTGACCAACACATTGAAATAAAGTCCAAGATTGGTCGGTTATGTACGTACTTATCCAAAATGAATTCATAACCATTTTAACACATAGCCAGGGTAATGAAATTAAACGGTACCCACCGAAAAATACACAGGGTCAGAACCCTGACCAACACATTGAAATAAAGTCCAAGATTGGTCGGTTATGTACGTACTTATCCAAAATGAATTCATACCCATTTTAACACGTAGCCAGGGTGGTGAAATTAAACGGTACCCACCGAAAAATACACAGGGTCAGAACCCTGACCAACACATTGAAATAAAGTCCAAGATTGGTCGGTTATGTACGTACTTATCCAAAATGAATTCATAACCATTTTAACGCGTAGCCAGGGCAATGAAATTAAACGGTACCCACCGAAAAATACACAGGGTCAGAACCCTGACCAACACATTGAAATAAAGTCCAAGATTGGTCGGTTATGTACGTACTTATCCAAAATGAATTCATAACCATTTTAACACGTAGCCAGGGTAATGAAATTAAACGGTACCCACCGAAAAATACACAGGGTCAGAACCCTGACCAACACATTGAATTAAAGTCCAAGATTGGTCGGTTATGTACGTACTTATCCAAAATGAATTCATACCCATTTTAACACGTAGCCAGGGTGGTGAAATTAAACGGTACCCACCGAAAAATACACAGGGTCAGAACCCTGACCAACACATTGAAATAAAGTCCAAGATTGGTCGGTTATGTACGTACTTATCCAAAATGAATTCATAACCATTTTAACGCGTAGCCAGGGCAATGAAATTAAACGGTACCCACCGAAAAATACACAGGGTCAGAACCCTGACCAACACATTGAAATAAAGTCCAAGATTGGTCGGTTATGTACGTACTTATCCAAAATGAATTCATAACCATTTTAACACGTAGCCAGGGTAATGAAATTAAACGGTACCCACCGAAAAATACACAGGGTCAGAACCCTGACCAACACATTGAAATAAAGTCCAAGATTGGTCGGTTATGTACGTACTTATCCAAAATGAATTCATAACCATTTTAACACGTAGCCAGGGTAGTGAACCAATGCATTGCCTGATATTAAATGTTAACTAACGTCTTAGTACATAAGTATAAGCATTCAGTAATTTTAATGAAAAAAAAGTACATTTATCTTAGTAATAGTGACACCTGTTGTTTAGTGTGATGAACCCCCACGGTTGGGTACAGGAGCATAGAAGTTTTTAATTAAAATTGTTTTCCATAAGAAAAATGAAACCATCATACATGGCCTTATAAACAGCCTTTTACTTCATAGTGGGGTGGGTGGAGTAAAGCTGTGATTATTTTTATTACTTTCTGACCATCTAGTTTGCCATTTACCATGTCCATATAAACTAAAGCTCCAGCCAATATCAGATTTGACTACTTGTTTCAAGCTATGGCACTTGGAAATGAGTGTTGTGACATGTGGCAAATGTCCAACTGTCTTGGTTAATAAGATTGGCTATATTTCAACTAGAAACAGGTAAACCAGTATACCTGTATGTACGAAGCCAGTGAATGTTATTCAAGCCAAAGAAACTGCATCTATTTATATAAATACACATGGACAGAGAATATTTTCTTGGAGCACTAAATGTGACAATTGCCCTACTGTCTGTGATAAATATACCACACCAGCTACATAGTGCCCGACGAGGAGTTGGGTAGGTAGTGAAGAAAAACATTGACTGAAGCCTGGCAGAGGACTGAATTGTTGTCAACAGCAACAAACATACTGGGAAAGTCAAAGACAGTGAAAAAACAAACAAAAAAAAAACACACAGGCATATAAATACTAACTTTCTAGGATCTTTATTGACTCCAAGTAATCCAGAGTAGAACGAGATGAATCAACGCTATACTCCGCCATCTTTATTTTAATATTAGATGCAACCATTATTCTGTAGGGGACAACGGGTCATAACTTGAGGGGAGTTAACACCCATGATTTTTAAAATGCCTTGATCAATACGAGTCTAAGTTACAGGGAACATTATTTTCATTTTTCAGTGGACCAATAAATGCATTTGACAGGAAAATAGAAAAACTCTACCACAACAGCAATTAGAACAGCTTGCTGCATTATAAGTATCACTTCCCTGTCAAATTAGTGGTTCATGCTTATTTGAATCTGAACATAACAGGCCAATTCTATCACACCTTGCTAGGCTTGAACTTCCATCCAATCAGAGCATTCCAAATGAACATGATTCTCTACAATACTAGAGGGCGCTCTGACCAAAAAATTGCCATGATCTAAATAAAAAGAACTGAATGTCCACAGTTATGTCTGTAGGTGTACC
>NW_028188730.1:0-59000 GCF_978046115.1 Saccoglossus kowalevskii | reverse complement strand
ACAGTAGACACAGCATTCTGATTGGTTAATAACAGACTTGACCTGTTTGGTTACACAGTAGACACAGCATTCTGATTGGTTAATAACAGACTTGACCTGTTTGGTCACACAGTAGACACAGCATTCTGATTGGTTAATAACAGACTTGACCTGTTTGGTCACACAGTAGACACAGCATTCTGATTGGTTAATAACAGACTTGACCTGTTTGGTCACACAGTAGACACAGCATTCTGATTGGTTAATAACAGACTTGACCTGTTTGGTCACACAGTAGACACAGCATTCTGATTGGTTAATAACAGACTTGACCTGTTTGGTCACACAGTAGACACAGCATTCTGATTGGTTAATAACAGACTTGACCTGTTTGGTCACACAGTAGACACAGCATTCTGATTGGTTAATAACAGACTTGACCTGTTTGGTTACACAGTAGACACAGCATTCTGATTGGTTAATAACAGACTTGACCTGTTTGGTCACACAGTAGACACAGCATTCTGATTGGTTAATAACAGACTTGACCTGTTTGGTCACACAGTAGACACAGCATTCTGATTGGTTAATAACAGACTTGACCTGTTTGGTCACACAGTAGACACAGCATTCTGATTGGTTAATAACAGACTTGACCTGTTTGGTCACACAGTAGACACAGCATTCTGATTGGTTAATAACAGACTTGACCTGTTTGGTTACACAGTAGACACAGCATTCTGATTGGTTAATAACAGACTTGACCTGTTTGGTCACACAGTAGACACAGCATTCTGATTGGTTAATAACAGACTTGACCTGTTTGGTCACACAGTAGACACAGCATTCTGATTGGTTAATAACAGACTTGACCTGTTTGGTCACACAGTAGACACAGCATTCTGATTGGTTAATAACAGACTTGACCTGTTTGGTCACACAGTAGACACAGCATTCTGATTGGTTAATAACAGACTTGACCTGTTTGGTCACACAGTAGACACAGCATTCTGATTGGTTAATAACAGACTTGACCTGTTTGGTCACACAGTAGACACAGCATTCTGATTGGTTAATAACAGACTTGACCTGTTTGGTCACACAGTAGACACAGCATTCTGATTGGTTAATAACAGACTTGACCTGTTTGGTCACACAGTAGACACAGCATTCTGATTGGTTAATAACAGACTTGACCTGTTTGGTCACACAGTAGACACAGCATTCTGATTGGTTAATAACAGACTTGACCTGTTTGGTCACACAGTAGACACAGCATTCTGATTGGTTAATAACAGACTTGACCTGTTTGGTCACACAGTAGACACAGCATTCTGATTGGTTAATAACAGACTTGACCTGTTTGGTCACACAGTAGACACAGCATTCTGATTGGTTAATAACAGACTTGACCTGTTTGGTCACACAGTAGACACAGCATTCTGATTGGTTAATAACAGACTTGACCTGTTTGGTCACACAGTAGACACAGCATTCTGATTGGTTAATAACAGACTTGACCTGTTTGGTCACACAGTAGACACAGCATTCTGATTGGTTAATAACAGACTTGACCTGTTTGGTCACACAGTAGACACAGCATTCTGATTGGTTAATAACAGACTTGACCTGTTTGGTCACACAGTAGACACAGCATTCTGATTGGTTAATAACAGACTTGACCTGTTTGGTCACACAGTAGACACAGCATTCTGATTGGTTAATAACAGACTTGACCTGTTTGGTCACACCATGCAGATATACATTCAGGTGTAAATTGCTTTGCATTCAAAGTTTGTGTCCAATCAAAAACATTTAACAAAGAAAATAATTATAAAAACTCTTGACTGTTTTTTTTGTTTATTTATAATATATTTTTTCCACACAATATTAACATAATAATTTACAGAAACAAAAACTGAAAACAAAACAAGAATGAGATGTGGGCTATTGTGGTGTTTTCTATTTTGTACAATTCAATGCCAGCTGTCATGTTTTATTTGTGCTATTTCAATAATGAAAAAAATAATTTACAATTTCAAAATAACATTTTTAACCAGTTCGCTTCTGATTGTTTCTCACAGACCCCATTAATTTTTACACCATTAATGCTTTTGCCATAAAAATAATATTGTAATAAAATGTGCGAATTGTGTTTTGCAAATCTTTCAATTACTTCTGTTTCGTCATTGTAGTAATTTACTGGGTTTTAATTTTGTTTATTTCGCTGACTTGAAAATGCACTAAATTAAAACCCACTGAATATGCCTGAAACGGTAAATCAGCAAGAATTAAACCCAGTGAAAATTAGTCATTTTACAGTAATCAATGAAAATCAGTGACAATTTTATTTTCCGAAAAGATGTACCGGTAATATTTACTAGTCAGCCATTTTGAAATGACAAACCCTGATAATATTTTGATTCTTATAGATTTTTCTGACCGCCAAATTAATTTTTTATTTATTTCACTGATGGACGTATATCCTTTTCACTAATTCCCTCTTTTCATCACAAATTCACAAAATAGTCCCGTTTATAATCAATACTATCGTTCAGTAGACAAATATAGCCAAATATTTAAACTGAAAATTGACTCCAGAAATATTAAAGAATTTAGGAAAAAATACAGACAAATTTGGGTGAGAAAGTCTTGTGGTGAAAAAATTAAACTAAATATCTATTTCTTTATTTATAATTAATTCTTTTGTTTTAGTATCTTCTGTTATATTCGTGGTGGTGATTGGCGATATCTTACATAATATCAGTGATGGACTTGCGATCGGTGCCGCCTTCTCTGCTGGTGTATTTGTCGGTATTTCCACATCTATAGCCGTGTTCTGCCATGAATTACCTCATGAATTAGGTGAGTCAGGTTCTAATTGGTTTATAATGTTTGTTTTATTTGATTGTACATTTATTCAGGTGTGATTAATGAGGTCAATGTTCATTTCAGGTGTTCAACTTGTGTGATTAATAAGGTTAATGTTAATCTCAGGTGCTCAACTTGTGTGATTAATAAGGTTAATGTTAATTTCAGGTGATTTTGCTATCCTGATGAATGGTGGACTCAGTTACAAAATGGCTTTGTTGTTTAACTCGCTTTCTGCAATGTGTGCGTTTATTGGTTTGTATATTGGTCTATCAATCGGAGCCGATGAATCCGCAAGACAATGGATATTTGCGATAACAGCCGGAATCTTTCTTTACATAGCCCTAGTAGATCTGGTAAGTGAAATTACTTACAGAGGTCACAAAGTTCGTTGACCTGTTCCCTTTAATTTTTTTGAATCTTGAAAATACTGAGAAAATTTGCCCATATCTCCTTGAAATGTTTTTTCTGCATACAAAAGTTGGAAAGTTTCTCAAAAGACAAAATTTCACTGAGAAACTGCAATTGAATCTGAGAAAATTGAGGCTTAGAGGGAACACTGTCAGTACTAGTCAGTAATATTTCCTGTAATGTTCACTTGTTTCTCTCACTAAATTAAAGCATAGACAGTATAGTATAGTATACGTGCAACTGTGGCAAACATCAAACGTCGAATGACTGGAATATATACGCAAATTGGGCTGGAATATTCTAATGAGCAAATAAACAATGACATTATATTTTCAGTGCAATCTTTAAATTGCGTTGTCATGGCTTTCATATCAAACTATAGGGAATCTCTCTCCATAAATCTGTCATTTTTTTCCAGAAATTTGTTTATGTTTACATGATGTACAATTTCATTTTTTTTTTTTTTAATTTTCAATAACACTACATTCGTGTTTTTTTTTGCTAACTTTTCAAATGAGATCTATTGTTATTTTACATGTTCACTAGATTCAATTTAGGGGATTTTAGAAATCAATTACTGGTACTGTATACTGTCAAATATTTTATCGTTGCTTGGAATGTTTCAGTGAAAATAAAATCCAGCAAATATACTTGTTTTCCTATTTTTTTTACATTCAACTCGTCAAAAATAAATTCCATACAAAACACGCAAAAAGTCTTTCATTGAAAATAAATTCAAGCTAAAATAAAGTATTTTATAGTAATACTTCAATATTTGGCACATTTGTATCCTTGTTAGTTTCAACAGGGACTATGTCATTAATCATGACTTGTTTAATTTTATTTTCAGATGCCAGAGATATCACATTATCAAAGTGACAAACCAGTTCTTACATTCATTTTACAAAATATGGGAATCATTCTCGGCATTGTTATCATGGTTCTTATTGCGTACTACGAAGAAGATTTAATTATATCTGGCAATTGAATAGCTTGATGTACAAATCAATTGAAGTCACTAAATCAAGATTTTGATAATTGCTTGATGTCACCAAATCATGATTTGGATGAATTGCTTGCTGTCACCAAATCATAATTGGACAATAGCTTGATGTCACCAAATCATGATTTGGATAATTGCTTGATGTCACCTAAAGGGCGATGGTTGTTGCGCCGCGTCGTGTTCGATACTGGACTCATAGCAACGTATTCAACGCGTGTAAAATACATTGTTTATTTACATGAAATTCGAGCACGCGCTACACGACAACCACCGCGCTTTAATCTTGATTTGGATAATTACATGATGTCACTACTAAAGATGGTGCTCAATGTATTGTCTTTCCATTTCAAACAGTTGCAGTTATATGGAGTGTTACTGTGTGCTGGGAGGAGTAACAATGTGGTCATATACGCATTAGTAGAGGGCGCCCTATTTAAATTCAGATTGTGTCTTTATGCTATTTTTACCGAGTGTAACAAAGCATAACAAACTTAATACATATGCACATTAACTCAGTAGAGGGCGCCCTATTTTGCATCAGTTTGAGGCTTTATGGTATTTTACCGTGAGTAACAGAAACTTAATATACAGATTACCTCAGTAGAGGGCGCCCTACCTTGTATCAGAGTGAGGCTTTATGGTATTTTTACCAAGTGTAACAGAAACATAGTATACAGATTAACTTAGTAGAGGGCGCCCTACCTTGTATCTGAGATAGGCTTTATGGTATTTTACCGAGAGTAACAAACTTAATATACAGATTAACTTAGTAGAGGGCGCCCTACCTTGTATCAGAGAGAGGCTTTATGGTATTTTACCGAGAGTAACATAAACTTAATATACAGATTAACTCAGTAGAGGGCGTCCTACCTTGTATCTGAGATTGGCTTTATGGTATTTTACCAAGAGTAACAAACTTAATATACAGATTAACTTAGTAGATGGCGCCCTACCTTGTATCAGAGAGAGACTTTATGGTATTTTACCAAGAGTAACAGAAACTTAATATACAGATTAACTTAGTAGAGGGCACTCTATCTTGTTTTAATAAAAGGCTTTATGGTATTGTTACGAAGCGATACAAACTTAATAAATATATATATACACATTAACTCAGTAGAGGGCGCCCTCTCTTGTATCAGAGTGAGGCTTTATGGTATTTTTACTGAGTAACAAACTTAGTACACGACACCCTATCTTATTTTAGTAAGAGGCTTTAAATTAACAGAAACTTAATACATTGTATAGAGATTAAGTCAGTAGAGGGCACCTTATGTATTGGAGTGAGAGGCTTTATGGTATTTTTACCGTGTAACAGTAACTTAATATACATGACGTGCTAGAGGGCGTCATGGTTTGTATCAGAGTGAGGCTTTATGGTATTTTAACAGAAACTTAATGTACACATTAACTCAGTAGAGGGCGCCCTATCTTGTTTTAATAAGAGGCTTTATGGTATTGTTACAAAATGATACAAACTTAATATATAGATATATACACATTAACTCAGTAGAGGGCGCCCTATCTTGTTTTAATAAGAGGCTTTATGGTATTGTTACGAAATGATACAAACTTAATAAATATATATATATATACACACATTAACCCAGTAGAGGGCGCCCTATCTTGTATCAGAGTGAGGCTTTATGGTATTTTTACGAAGTGTAACAAACTTAATATATAGATACATTAACTCAGTAGAGAGCGCTCTATCCTGTATCGAAGAGAGGCTTAATGTTATTTTTTTTTTAATTTTATATAGAGCTGGATTTAAAGTTAAAACATGGTCACAGGCTAATATTTGTATATATTGGTAACATATATACGTATTGTTTATGGTTTTATCATATTTCTTGTACTTATCGACACAGCAAATCCATTAATTTATTTGTATAAATGTAATCCAACCAGCCAATCAGTGAGCACATCACAAAATGGCATAATTTGAATGTTATTCCATCTGCCAATAGAAACGTCTCGTTTGTTTGAATTGTGAAAATTATAAAAAATAAAGGAAATGGATTTGTTACGCTAGGAGTAAAAGACAATTTGTGATAGCGAGTTTCAATGCGTCCTTGTGGTGCTTTGCTCAAAGTTCACCTTTTCGCCACCAAAATTTCTGGCCAATATTTTCTTATATTTCTTGAAATGAACCATAATTTTGAGTAATTTTCAGTTTTCACTCACAAAATTTGGCTATTTGTGTCCCAATCTTCTGAAAGAAAATGAAACTATATATACAGGACTTTTTTGGGGAACTGGTGATGACAAGGTTAAAGCTGTGTCGTGTATTTTATTTCTAAGTAGTGGATTTTTTTTTATGTTGCTTGGTTTTATCAATAAAAAGACTAATTCTATGTCTTTATTGTAAAATTCTTTATAGATGGTAGTCATAAAACCTATAGTGATGTATACCATGTATATTGTTTTTGACGGTTGCCATGCGATGTTATTTGCATAAATTTTGAACACGTCACACACCAACCAATGTTGTTTAATTTGTGGGTGACAAATACTGTACAAGTCTTTTAATCCTCGCAAACAAGTGTCTACTCATAAGCCTTTACGATATTTGGTGTGCATTGTTACAGTAATCACCCCAATAAATAATTTTCTGTTCAACAGCGAGATATCGCAAGTTGCATGAAGGATGCACGCTGAGCGTCTGCCGCAAAATTTGACTTTGAACTTCATTATTTCGTAGCTCACATTGAAAGGCTCATCTTTGACAGGAGAATATTGCTGTTGAATACACAGACTTCAAATGTGTACAACACATTAAGCATGGAAATATTCCCCAAATACTTTCACGTTTATCACCACTATGACCTTTTTTACCTTAGATTTCATGCACATTGCGGGATCTCGCACTGAATGGACTATTCCCCGACATATGCAGGTGAAGACCCCTTCTCTTTAATTCTCACATACTAGTCAAATTTATAAATATCAAACCCTTTGTAGGAGTAAAAATGCAAGTGGCTTGAACAGACTCGTGTACATGTTGAGTAATTTCTACAAATTCTTATTTGCTGGCACTGATTTTATTAAGGCTTAGTGGCTTTAGACGCCAAAATCATTCTCATAACAAACTAGCTGGGCTTTGAATCACAAAACCAGTATGTTCATACTACTGTAAAAGACTTAATTTTCACTGAAAAGACTATGGGCGTTTTGTATGGAATTTATTTTCACTGATTTTTGGCAATTACAATTTGGAAATTAAAGCCGCAAGCGGCGTCACCGGGGCCCAAGCTGACAAGATTCTGTTTCATAATTAATGTGGTCACATGTTAGACAATCAGGTAGCTTGAATTATCAGTAACATGAGGTCAAAATGAAGTTGGTACCATGTATTTACCTGGTTTGGTTATCGAAATATGGTTTTCAGGATATATAATGAGCCATGTTCTTAATAATGAGATTACATAATCATATATAGCCATTTCTAATGTCAGTTACATCTTTCATTCAATGTCTTCATAATGACACTTGTTACACGTCCTGCTCTGCGACAGTGTTTTAGATATGACTGCTTTGCATATTAATGAGTTCACATGACATATATGGTCATCTGTTATTTTTAATCAAATCTCTTGTTCACTGTTGTCATAATAACACAGGATTCATCTTCCTAACTGCAACAGTGTTTAAGATATAATGGTTATGCATATTAATGAGTTCACATGACCATATATGGTCATCTGTTATTTTAATCAAATTTCTTGTTCACTGTTATGATAACACAGGAATCATCTTTCTAACTACAACAGTGTTTAAAATATAATGGTTATGCATATTAATGAGTTCACATGACCATATATGGTAATCTGTTATTTTAATGAAATCAATTGTTTAATGTTGTCATAATAACACAGGTTTCATCTTCCTAACTCCAACAGTGCTTGAGATATATCAGTTATGTATATTAATGAGGTTAGAAGCCCCCACCCCTTAGGCGCCCAGCGACAAAACCCAGCCACGTGCCATTTGGTTGAAAGAATGCATCTCAAGAGTAGTATGCATATATACAATTTTATCCAAATCGGACCAATACAACACATGTAATTGCACAAGATTTGTTTTCATAAAATCCAAGATGGCGGCCAAACCATGTGACTGATCATAATAATATTATTTTTCTCATATAGAGCTAAGGCTAGGCATGGTAAATATAAAAACATCTAGTAGATTGGTTGAATCACCTCTGAGAAACAAATGCCCGAACTTTTGGACAATTTTGCATAAAATCCAAGATGGCGGCCAAACCATGTGACTGATCTGAAATCTTTTTTAGGTTTCTGAAAGAGATTGATATAGAGATGCCATACAGCAATATGGAAAATAATCTCTCAAGTGTGGCATGAGTAAAAAAACTACTTCCTGTTTAGAAGAAACCCGATATGGCGGCCAAACCATGTGACCAATCACAATAATTTTTTCAAACATAAATGGGATTCATATATAGAAGATAAATACTACATATGAGAGCATTCTGCTTAGTGGTTCTGAAGAAGAAGATTTTTAAGTGTTTTTTGCCGTTTTTAGGAAAAACAAAATGGCGGGAAAAGTCACATGACCGCTAAAGTTTTTATTGCTGATATCTATTACACATGAGTTGTACTATATGCCATAAAAAAATCTAGACGCCTAGACCCTCAGAAAGTGGTCAAACAGCCACTTTCGGTTTTATTTCAATCCAATATGGCTGCCAAACTAATTGACCAATCGAAATTCTGAAAGCATGTTGCACCAGTTCACATTAGGGACTATCAGTATAGAGCATTATCAGACCATTCCGTTCAGCGGTTTTCTCAAACGGCTTGACGAAAAAAGTTACGGAAGAAAGAAAGAAAGAAGAAAGAAGAATTAAAGCCGCAAGCGGCGTCACCGGGGCCCAAGCTGACAAGATTCTGTTTCATAATTAATGTGGTCACATGTTAGACAATCAGGTAGCTTGAATTATCAGTAACATGAGGTCAAAATGAAGTTGGTACCATGTATTTACCTGGTTTCGTTATCGAAATATGGTTTTCAGGATATATAATGAGCCATGTTCTTAATAATGAGATTACATAATCATATATAGCCATTTCTAATGTCAGTTACATCTTTCATTCAATGTCTTCATAATGACACTTGTTACATGTCCTGCTCTGCGACAGTGTTTTAGATATGACTGCTTTGCATATTAATGAGTTCACATGACCATATATGGTCATCTGTTATTTTTAATCAAATCTCTTGTTCACTGTTGTCATAATAACACAGGATTCATCTTCCTAACTGCAACAGTGTTTAAGATATAATGGTTATGCATATTAATGAGTTCACATGACCATATATGGTTATCTGTTATTTTAATCAAATCTCTTGTTCACTGTTGTCATAATAACACAGGATTCATCTTCCTAACTGCAACAGTGTTTAAGATATAATGGTTATGCATATTAATGAGTTCACATGACCATATATGGTCATCTGTTATTTTAATCAAATCTCTTGTTCACTGTTGTCATAATAACACAGGATTCATCTTCCTAACTGCGACAGTGTTTTAGATATGACTGCTATGCATATTAATTAGTTCACATGACCATATATGCTTATCTGTTATTTTAATCAAATCTCTTGTTCACTGTTGTCATAATGACACAGGATTTATCTTCCTAACTGCGACAGTGTTTAAGATATAATGGTTATGCGTATTAATGAGTTCACATGACCATATATGGTTATCTGTTATTTTAATCAAATCTCTTGTTCACTGTTGTCATAATGACACAGGATTCATCTTCCTAACTGCAACAGTGTTTGAGATATAACGATTACGCATATTAATGAGCTCACGTGACTATATATGGTCATCTGTTATTTTAATCAAATCTTTTGTTCAATGTTGTCATAATAACACAGGATTCCACTTCCTAACTGCAACAGTGTTTGAGATATGACAGTTATGCATATTAATGAGCTCACATGACCATATATGGTCATTTGTTATTTTAATCGAATCTCTTGTTCAAGGTTGTCATAATAACACAGGATTCATCATCCTAACTACAACAGTGCTTGAGTTATAACAGTTATGCATATTAATGAGGTTAGAAGTCCCCACCCCATGGGTGCCCAGCCACGTGGCCTAACAGTGTGCTATTGGGGCAAAATGATGCATCTGATGACACAAATGCACATACAAAATTTGAAAGAAATCAGACTAATACAAAACATGTAGTTGCATAATTTCTATTTTCACAAAATCCAAGATGGCGGCCAAACCACGTGACTGATCAAAATAATATTATTTTTCTCGTATGCAGCTAAGGCCAGGCATGGTAAATATAAAAACATCTAGTAGATTGGTTGAATCGTCTCTGAGAAACAAATACCCAAACTTTTGGTCAATTTTGCTTAAAATCCAAAATGGCGGCCAAACCATGTGACTGATCTGAATTTTTTTTTAGGTTTCTGAAAGGGCTTGATACACAGATGCCATGAAGCAAAATTGAAAATATTCCCTCAAGTGTTGCCAGAGTAAAAAACTACTTCCTGTTTAGAAGAAATCCAAAATGGTGGCCAAACCACGTGACCAATCGTAAACATTTTTTCAAACATAAATGGGATTCATATATAGAAGCTAAATACTACATATGAGAGTATTCTGCTTCGTGGTTCTGAAGAAGAAGATTTTCAAGTGTTTTTTGCCGTTTTTAGGAAAAACAAAATGGCGGGAAAAGTCACATGACCGCTAAAGTTTTTATTGCTGATATATATTAAACATGAGTTGTACTATATACCATAAAAAAATCTAGACGCCTAGACCCTCAGAAAGTGGTCAAACAGCCACTTCCGGTTTTATTTCATTTCAACATGGCTGCCAAACTAATTGACCAATCGAAATTCTGAAAGCATGTTGCACCAGTTCACATTAGGGACTATCAGTATAGAGCATTTTCAGACTATTCAGTTCAGCAGTTTTCTCAAACGGCTTGACGAAAGAAGTTGTGGAAGAAAGAAGAAGAAGAAGAAGAAGAAAGAAGAAGAAAAAACCGAACAATAAGAATAGGGGCCTCGCCCTTTGGGCTTGGGCCCCTAATTAAAGCCGCAAGCGGCGTCACCGGGGCCCAAGCTGACAAGATTCTGTTTCATAATTAATGTGGTCACATGTTAGACAATCAGGTAGCTTGAATTATCAGTAACATGAGGTCAAAATGAAGTTGGTACCATGTATTTACCTGGTTTTGGTTATCGAAATATGGTTTTCAGGATATACAATGAGCCATGTTCTTATGCACAATAATGAGATTACATAATCATATATAGCCATTTCTAATGTCAGTTACATCTTTCATTCAATGTCTTCATAATGACACTAGTTACATGTCCTGCTCCACGGCAGTGTTTCAGATATGACTGCTATGCATATTAATGAGTTCACATGACCATATATAGTCATCTGTTATTTTAATCAAATCTCTTGTTCACTGTTGTCATAATAACACAGGATTCATCTTCCTAACTGCAACAGTGTTTAAGATATAATGGTTATGCATATTAATAAGTTCGCATGACCATATATGGTCATCTGTTATTTTAATCAAATCTCTTGTTCACTGTTGTCATAATAACACAGAATTCATCTTCCTAATTACAACAGTGTTTGAGATATAACAGTTATGCATATTAATGAGGTTAGAAGCCCCCACCCCATGGGTGCCCAGCCACATGGCCTAGCAGTGTGCTATTGGGGCAAAATGATGCATCTGATGACACAAATGCACATACAGAATTTGAAAGAAATCAGACTAATACAAAACATGTAGTTGCATAATTTCTATTTTCACAAAATCCAAGATGGCGGCCAAACCATGTGACTGATCAAAATAATATTATTTTTCTCATATGGAGCTAAGGGCAGTCATAGTAAATATAAAAACATCTAGTAGATTGGTTGAATCGTCTCTGAGAAACAAATACCCAAACTTTTTGTCAATTTTGCTTAAAATCCAAAATGGCGGCCAAACCATGTGACTGATCTGAATTTTTTTTTAGATTTTTGAAAGGGTTTGATACGCTGATGCCATGAAGCAAAATTGAAAATAATCCCTCAAGTGTTGCCGGAGTAAAAAACTACTTCCTGTTTAGAAGAAATCCAAAATGGTGGCCAAACCACGTGACCAATCGTAATAATTTTATCAAACCTAAATGGGATTCGTATATAGAAGGTAAATACAACACATGAGAGGATTCTGCTTGGTTGTTCTGAAGAAGAAGATTTTTAAGTGTTTTTTGCCGTTTTTAGGAAAAACAAAATGGCGGGAAAAGTCACATGACCGCTAAAGTTTTTATTGCTGATATTTATTACACATGAGTTGTACTATATACCATAAAAAAATCTAGACGCCTAGACCCTCAGAAAGTGGTCAAACAGCCACTTCCGGTTTTATTTCAATCCAACATGGCTGCCAAACTAATTGACCAATCGAAATTCTGAAAGCAGGTTGCACCAGCTCACTATAGGGACTATCAGTATAGAACATTATCAGACCATTCCGTTCAGCGGTTTTCTCAAACGGCTTGACGAAAAAAGTTACGGAAGAAAGAAAGAAAGAAGAAAGAAGAAATTAAAGCCGCAAGCGGCGTCACCGGGGCCCAAGCTGACAAGATTCTGTTTCATAATTAATGAGATCACATGTTAGACAATCAGGTAGCTTGAATTATCAGTAACATGAGATCAAAATGAAATTGGTACCATGTATTTACCTGGTTTGGTTATCGAAATTTCGTTTTCAGGATATAAAATAAGCCATGTTTTTATGCACAATAATGAGATCACATAATCATATATAGCCATTTCTAATGTCAGTTACATCTTTCATTCAATGTCTTCATAATGACACTAGTTACATGTCCTGCTCTGCGACAGTGTTTTAGATATGACTGCTATGCATATTAATGAGTTCACATGACCATATACGGTCATCTGTTATTTTTATCAAATCTCTTGTTCACTGTTGTCATAATAACACAGGATTCATCTTCCTAACTACAACAGTGTTTAAAATATAATGGTTATGCATATTAATGAGTTCACATGACCATATATGGTCATCTGTTATTTTAATCAAATTTCTTGTTCACTGTTATGATAACACAGGAATCATCTTTCTAACTACAACAGTGTTTAAAATATAATGGTTATGCATATTAATAAGTTCACATGACCATATATGGTAATCTGTTATTTTAATGAAATCAATTGTTTAATGTTGTCATAATAACACAGGTTTCATCTTCCTAACTCCAACAGTGCTTGAGATATATCAGTTATGCATATTAATGAGGTTAGAAGCCCCCACCCCTTAGGTGCCCAGCGACAAAACCCAGCCACGTGCCATTCGGTTGAAAGAATGCATCTCAAGAGTAGTATGCACATATACAATTTTATCCAAATCGGACCAATACAACACATGTAATTGCACAAGATTTGTTTTCATAAAATCCAAGATGGCGGCCAAACCATGTGACTGATCATAATAATATTATTTTTCTCATATAGAGCTAAGGCTAGGCATGGTAAATATAAAAACATCTAGTAGATTGGTTGAATCACCTCTGAGAAACAAATGCCCGAACTTTTGGACAATTTTGCTTAAAATCCAAGATGGCGGCCAAACCATGTGACTGATCTGAAATCTTTTTTAGGTTTCTGAAAGAGATTGATATAGAGATGCCATACAGCAATATGGAAAATAATCTCTCAAGTGTGGCATGAGTAAAAAAACTACTTCCTGTTTAGAAGAAACCCGATATGGCGGCCAAACCATGTGACCAATCACAATATTTTTTTCAAACATAAATGGGATTCATATATAGAAGATAAATACTACATATGAGAGCATTCTGCTTAGTGGTTCTGAAGAAGAAGATTTTTAAGTGTTTTTTGCCGTTTTTAGGAAAAACAAAATGGCGGGAAAAGTCACATGATCGCTAAAGTTTTTATTGCTGATATCTATTACACATGAGTTGTACTATATGCCATAAAAAAATCTAGACGCCTAGACCCTCAGAAAGTGGTCAAACAGCCACTTCCGGTTTTATTTCAATCCAATATGGCTGCCAAACTAATTGACCAATCGAAATTCTGAAAGCATGTTGCACCAGTTCACATTAGGGACTATCAGTATAGAGCATTATCAGACCATTCCGTTCAGCGGTTTTCTCAAACGGCTTGACGAAAAAAGTTACGGAAGAAAGAAAGAAAGAAAGAAAGAAAAAACTGAACGATAATAATAGGGGCCTCGCCCTTTGGGCTTGGGCCCCTAATTAAAGCCGCAAGCGGCGTCACCGGGGCCCAAGCTGATAAGATTCTGTTTCATAATTAATGAGGTCACATGTTAGACAATCAGCTGCAGGTAGATTGTATTATCAGTAACATGAGGTCGAAATGAAGTTGGTACCATGTATTTACCTGGTTTGGTTATCGAAATATGGTTTTCAGGATATATAATGAGCCATGTTCTTATGCACAATAATGAGATTACATAATCATATATAGCCATTTCTAATGTCAGTTACATCTTTCATTCAATGTCTTCATAATGACACTACTTACATGTCCTGCTCTGCAATAGTGTTTCAGATATGACTGCTATGTATATTAATGAGTTCACATGACCATATATGGTCATCTGTTATTATAATCAAATCTCTTGTTCACTGTTGTCATAATAACACAGGATTCATCTTCCTAACTGCGTCAGTGTTTTAGATATGACTGCTATGCATATTAATGAGTTCACATGACCATATATGGTTATCTGTTATTTAATCAAATCTCTTGTTCACTGTTGTCATAATGACACAGGATTCATCTTCCTAACTGCGACAGTGTTTAAGATATAATGGTTATGCATATTAATGAGTTCACATGACCATATATGGTCATCTGTTATTATAATCAAATCTCTTGTTCACTGTTGTCATAATAACACAGGATTCATCTTCCTAACTGCGTCAGTGTTTTAGATATGACTGCTATGCATATCAATGAGTTCACATGACCATATATGGTTATCTGTTATTTAATCAAATCTCTTGTTCACTGTTGTCATAATGACACAGGATTCATCTTCCTAACTGCGACAGTGTTTAAGATATAACGATTACGCATATTAATGAGCTCACGTGACTATATATGGTCATCTGTTATTTTAATCAAATCTTTTGTTCAATGTTGTCATAATAACACAGGATTCCACTTCCTAACTGCAGCAGTGTTTGAGATATGACAGTTATGCATATTAATGAGCTCACATGACCATATATGGTCATTTGTTATTTTAATCGAATCTCTTGTTCAAGTTTGTCATAATAACACAGGATTCATCATCCTAACTACAACAGTGCTTGAGTTATAACAGTTATGCATATTAATGAGGTTAGAAGCCCCCACCCCATGGGTGCCCAGCCACGTGGCCTAACAGTGTGCTATTGGGGCAAAATGATGCATCTGATGACACAAATGCACATATAAAATTTGAAAGAAATCAGACTAATACAAAACATGTAGTTGCATAATTTCTATTTTCACAAAATCCAAGATGGCGGCCAAACCACGTGACTGATCAAAATAATATTATTTTTCTCGTATGCAGCTAAGGCCAGGCATGGTAAATATAAAAACATCTAGTAGATTGGTTGAATTGTCTCTGAGAAACAAATACCCAAACTTTTGGTCAATTTTGCTTAAAATCCAAAATGGCGGCCAAACCATGTGACTGATCTGAAATTTTTTTAGGTTTCTGAAAGGGCTTGATACACAGATGCCATGAAGCAAAATTGAAAATATTCCCTCAAGTGTTGCCAGAGTAAAAAACTACTTCCTGTTTAGAACAAATCCAAAATGGTGGCCAAACCACGTGACCAATCGTAAACATTTTTTCAAACATAGATGGGATTCATATATAGAAGCTAAATACTACATGTGAGAGCATTCTGCTTGGTGGTTCTGAAGAAGAAGATTTTTTAGTAGTTTTTGCCGTTTTTAGGAAAAACAAAATGGCGGGAAAAGTCACATGACCGCTAAAGTTTTTATTGCTGATATCTATTACACACGAGTTGTACTATATACCATAAAAAAATCTAGAGGCCTAGACCCTCAGAAAGTGGTCAAACAGCCACTTCCGGTTTTATTTCAATCCAATATGGCTGCCAAACTAATTGACCAATCTAAATTCTGAAAGCATGTTGCACCAGTTCACATTAGGGACTATCAGTATAGAGCATTATCAGACCATTCCGTTCAGCGGTTTTCTCAAACGGCTTGACGAAAAAAGTTACGGAAGAAAGAAAGAAAGAAAGAAGAAAAAACCGGACAATAAGAATAGGGGCCTCGCCCTTTGGGCTTGGGCCCCTAATTAAAGCCGCAAGCGGCGTCACCGGGGCCCAAGCTGACAAGATTCTGTTTCATAATTAATGTGGTCACATGTTAGACAATCAGGTAGCTTGAATTATCAGTAACATGAGGTCGAAATGAAGTTGGTACCATGTATTTACCTGGTTTGGTTATCGAAATATAGTTTTCAGGATATATAATGAGCCATGTTCTTATGCACAATAATGAGATTACATAATCATATATAGCCATTTCTAATGTCAGTTACATCTTTCATTCAATGTCTTCATAATGACACTAGTTACATGTCCTGCTCTGCGACAGTGTTTCAGATATGACTCCTATGCATATTAATGAGTTTACATGACCATATATGGTCATCTGTTATTTTAATCAAATCTCTTGTTCACTGTTGTCATAATAACACAGGATTCATCTTCCTAACTGCAACAGTGTTTAAGATATAATGGTTATGCATATTAATGAGTTCACATGACCATATATGGTCATCTGTTATTTTAATCAAATCTCTTGTTCACTGTTGTCATAATAACACAGGATTCATCTTCCTAACTGCAGCAGTGTTTAAGATATAATGGTTATGCATATTATTGAGTTCACATGACCATATATGGTCATCTGTTATTTTAATCAAATCTCTTGTTCACTGTTGTCATAATAACACAGGATTCCACTTCCTAACTGCAACAGTGTTTGAGATATGACAGTTATGCATATTAATGAGCTCACATGACCATATATGGTCATTTGTTATTTTAATCAAATCTCTTGTTCAACGTTGTCATAATAACGCAGGAATCATCTCCCTAACTACAACAGTGATTGAGTTATAACAGTTATGCATATTAATGAGGTTGGAAGCCCCCACCCCATGGGTGCCCAGCCACGAGGCCTAACAGTGTGCTATTGGGGCAAAATGATGCATCTGATGACACAAATGCACATACAAAATTTGAAAGAAATCAGACTAATACAAAACATGTAGTTGCATAATTTCTAATTTCACAAAATCCAAGATGGCGGCCAAACCACGTGACTGATCAAAATAATATTATTTTTCTCATATGGAGCTAAGCCCCTGGGCTTAGCTCCATATAGGTATGGCATGGTAAATATAAAAACATCTAGTAGATCGGTTGAATCGTCTCTGAGAAACAAATACCCAAACTTTTGGTCAATTTTGCTTAAAATCCAAAATGGCGGCCAAACCATGTGACTGATGTGAAATTTTTTTTAGGTTTCTGAAAGGGTTTGATACACAGATGCCATGAAGCAAAATTGAAAATAATCCCTCAAGTGTTGCCAGAGTAAAAAACTACTTCCTGTTTAGAAGAAATCCAAAATGGTGGTCAAACCACGTGACTAATCGTAATAACTTTTTCAAACGTAAATGGGATTCATATATAGAAGCTAAATACAACATATGAGAGCATTCTGCTAGGTGGTTCTGAAGAAGAAGATTTTCAAGTGTTTTTTGCCGTTTTTAGGAAAAACAAAATGGCGGGAAAAGTCATGTGACCGCTAAAGTTTTTATTGCTGATATCTATTACACATGAGTTGTACTATATACCATACAAAAATCTAGACGCCTAGACCCTCAGAAAGTGGTCAAACAGCCACTTCCGGTTTTATTTCAATCCAATATGGCTGCCAAACTAATTGGCCAATCAAAATTCTGAAAGCATGTTGCACCACTTCACATTACGGACTATCAGTATAGAGCATTACTAGACTATTCCGTTCAGCGGTTTTCTCAAACGGCTTGACGAAAAAAGTTACGGAAGAAAGAAGAAAGAAAGAAGAAAGAAAGATTAAAGCCGCAAGCGGCGTCACCGGGGCCCAAGCTGACAAGATTCTGTTTCATAATTAATGTGGTCACATGTTAGACAATCAGGTAGCTTGAATTATCAGTAACATGAGGTCGAAATGAAGTTGGTACCATGTATTTACCTGGTTTGGTTATCGAAATATAGTTTTCAGGATATATAATGAGCCATGTTCTTATGCACAATAATGAGATTACATAATCATATATAGCCATTTCTAATGTCAGTTACATCTTTCATTCAATGTCTTCATAATGACACTAGTTACATGTCCTGCTCTGCGACAGTGTTTCAGATATGACTCCTATGCATATTAATGAGTTTACATGACCATATATGGTCATCTGTTATTTTAATCAAATCTCTTGTTCACTGTTGTCATAATAACACAGGATTCATCTTCCTAACTGCAACAGTGTTTAAGATATAATGGTTATGCATATTAATGAGTTCACATGACCATATATGGTCATCTGTTATTTTAATCAAATCTCTTGTTCACTGTTGTCATAATAACACAGGATTCATCTTCCTAACTGCAGCAGTGTTTAAGATATAATGGTTATGCATATTATTGAGTTCACATGACCATATATGGTCATCTGTTATTTTAATCAAATCTCTTGTTCACTGTTGTCATAATAACACAGGATTCCACTTCCTAACTGCAACAGTGTTTGAGATATGACAGTTATGCATATTAATGAGCTCACATGACCATATATGGTCATTTGTTATTTTAATCAAATCTCTTGTTCAACGTTGTCATAATAACGCAGGAATCATCTCCCTAACTACAACAGTGATTGAGTTATAACAGTTATGCATATTAATGAGGTTGGAAGCCCCCACCCCATGGGTGCCCAGCCACGAGGCCTAACAGTGTGCTATTGGGGCAAAATGATGCATCTGATGACACAAATGCACATACAAAATTTGAAAGAAATCAGACTAATACAAAACATGTAGTTGCATAATTTCTAATTTCACAAAATCCAAGATGGCGGCCAAACCACGTGACTGATCAAAATAATATTATTTTTCTCATATGGAGCTAAGCCCCTGGGCTTAGCTCCATATAGGTATGGCATGGTAAATATAAAAACATCTAGTAGATCGGTTGAATCGTCTCTGAGAAACAAATACCCAAACTTTTGGTCAATTTTGCTTAAAATCCAAAATGGCGGCCAAACCATGTGACTGATGTGAAATTTTTTTTAGGTTTCTGAAAGGGTTTGATACACAGATGCCATGAAGCAAAATTGAAAATAATCCCTCAAGTGTTGCCAGAGTAAAAAACTACTTCCTGTTTAGAAGAAATCCAAAATGGTGGTCAAACCACGTGACTAATCGTAATAACTTTTTCAAACGTAAATGGGATTCATATATAGAAGCTAAATACAACATATGAGAGCATTCTGCTAGGTGGTTCTGAAGAAGAAGATTTTCAAGTGTTTTTTGCCGTTTTTAGGAAAAACAAAATGGCGGGAAAAGTCATGTGACCGCTAAAGTTTTTATTGCTGATATCTATTACACATGAGTTGTACTATATACCATACAAAAATCTAGACGCCTAGACCCTCAGAAAGTGGTCAAACAGCCACTTCCGGTTTTATTTCAATCCAATATGGCTGCCAAACTAATTGGCCAATCAAAATTCTGAAAGCATGTTGCACCACTTCACATTACGGACTATCAGTATAGAGCATTACTAGACTATTCCGTTCAGCGGTTTTCTCAAACGGCTTGACGAAAAAAGTTACGGAAGAAAGAAGAAAGAAAGATTAAAGCCGCAAGCGGCGTCACCGGGGCCCAAGCTGATAAGATTCTGTTTCATGATTAATGAGGTCACATGTCAGACAATCAGCTGCAGGTAGATTGTATTATCAGTAACATGAGGTCGAAATGAAGTTGGTACCATGTATTTACCTCGTTTGGTTATTGAAATATGGTTTTCAGGATATATAATGAGCCATGTTCTTATGCACAATAATGAGATTACATAATCATATATAGCCATTTCTAATGTCAGTTACATCTTTCATTCAATGTCTTCATAGTGACACGAGTTACATGTCCTGCTCTGCAACTGTGTTTTAGATATGACTGCTTTGCATATTAATGAGTTCACATGACCATATATGGTCATCTGTTATTTTAATCAAATTTCTTGTTCACTGTTGTCATAATAACACAGGATTCATCTTCCTAACTGCAACAGTGTTTAAGATATAATGGTTATGCATATTAATGAGTTCACATGACCATATATGGTCATCTGTTATTTTAATCAAATCTCTTGTTCACTGTTGTCATAATAACACAGGATTCATCTTCCTAACTGCGACAGTGTTTTAGATATGACTGCTATGCATATTAATGAGTTCACATGACCATATATGGTTATCTGTTATTTTAATCAAATCTCTTGTTCATTGTTGTCATAATGACACAGGATTTATCTTCCTAACTGCGACAGTGTTTTAGATATAATGGTTATGCATATTAATGAGTTCACATGACCATATATGGTTATCTGTTATTTTAATCAAATCTCTTGTTCACTGTTGTCATAATGACACAGGATTCATCTTCCTAACTGCAACAGTGTTTGAGATATAACGATTACGCATATTAATGAGCTCACGTGACTATATATGGTCATCTGTTATTTTAATCAAATCTTTTGTTCAATGTTGTCATAATAACACAGGATTCCACTTCCTAACTGCAACAGTGTTTGAGATATGACAGTTATGCATATTAATGAGCTCACATGACCATATATGGTCATTTGTTATTTTAATCGAATCTCTTGTTCAAGGTTGTCATAATAACACAGGATTCATCATCCTAACTACAACAGTGCTTGAGTTATAACAGTTATGCATATTAATGAGGTTAGAAGCCCCCACCCCATGGGTGCCCAGCCACGAGGCCTAACAGTGTGCTATTGGGTCAAAATTATGCATCTGATGACACAAATGCACATACAAAATTTGAAAGAAATCAGACTAATACAAAACATGTAGTTGCATAATTTCTATTTTCACAAAATCCAAGATGGCGGCCAAACCACGTGACTGATCAAAGTAATATTATTTTTCTCGTATGCAGCTAAGGCCAGGCATGGTAAATATAGAAACGTCTAGTAGATTGGTTGAATCGTCTCTGAGAAACAAATACCCAAACTTTTGGTCAATTTTGCTTAAAATCCAAAATGGCGGCCAAACCATGTGACTGATCTGAAATTTTTTTTAGGTTTCTGAAAGGGCTTGATACACAGATGCCATGAAGCAAAATTGAAAATACTCCCTCAAGTGTTGCCAGAGTAAAAAACTACTTCCTGTTTAGAAGAAATCCAAAATGGTGGCCAAACCACGTGACCAATCGTAAACATTTTTTCAAACATAAATGGGATTCATATAAAGAAGCTAAATACTACATATGAGTGCATTCTGCTTGGTAGTTCTGAAGAAGAAGATTTTTAAGTGTTTTTTGCCGTTTTTAGGAAAAACAAAATGGCGGGAAAAGTCACATGACCGCTAAAGTTTTTATTGCTGATATTTATTACACATGAGTTGTACTATATACCATAAAAAAATCTAGACGCCTAGACCCTCAGAAAGTGGTCAAACAGCCACTTCCGGTTTTATTTCAATCCAATATGGCTGCCAAACTAATTGACCAATCGAAATTCTGAAAGCATGTTGCACCAGTTCACATTAGGGACTATAAGTATAGAGCATTTTCAGACTATTAAGTTCAGCAGTTTTCTCAAACGGCTTGACGAAAAAAGTTACGGAAGAAAGAAAGAAGAAAGAAAAAACCGGACAATAAGAATAGGGGCCTCGCCCTTCAGGCTTGGGCCCCTAATTAAAGCCGCAAGCAGCATCACAGGGGCCCAAGTATACATGCCATAAATAATGTCAAATGATACACATGATACACAATTAGTTTGACTGATTAGTACCATGAGGCCGAAATGCAGTTGGTTCCATATATTTATTTGAGATATAAAGGTTATTAATATATGGTCATCATCTGTTATTTTAATCAAATCTCTTGTTCAACATAGTCATGATAACACAGGATTCATCTTCCTAACTGCAACAGTGTTTGAGATACAACGATTATGCATATTAATGAGCTCACATGACCATATATGGTCATCTGTTATTTTATTCAAATCTCTTGTTTAACATCATCATAATAACACAGGTTTCATCTTCCTACCTGCAACAGTGCTTGAGATATAACAGTTATGCATATTAATGAGTTCAAATGACCATATATGGTCATATGTTATTTTAATCAAATCTAAGGTTCACTGTTGTCATGATAACACAGGAATCATCTTCCTACCTGCAACAGTGCTTGAGGTATAACAGTTATGCATATTAATGAGTTCTCATGACCATATATGGTAATCTGTTATTTTAATGAAATTGCTTGTTCACTGTTGTCATGATAACACAGGAATCATCTTCCTAACTGCAACAGTGCTTGAGATATAGAAGCTATGCATATTAATGAGGTTAGAAGCCCCCACCCCATGGGCGTGTAGCCACATGACCTAGCCATATGCCATTCAGGGGAAAGAATGTATCTAAAGAGTAGAATACACATACAAAATTGTATTCCAATCGGACTAATACAAAACATGTAGTTGCATAATTTCAATTTTCACAAAATGCAAGATGGCGGCCAAACCACGTGACTTATCGAAAATATATTATTTTTTTCCTATGCAGTTGAGGCCAGGCATGGTAAATATAAAAACATCTAGTAGATTCGTTGAATCACATCTGAGAAACAAATGCCCAAACTTTTGATCAATTTTGTTTAAAATCCAAGATGGCGGCGAAACCATGTGACTGATCTGAAATTTTTTTTAGGTTTCTGAAAGGGTTAGATAGGCACATGCCATGACGCAATATTTGAGATTAACGCTCAAGTGTGGCATGAGTAAAAAACTACTTCCTGTTGAGAACAAATCCAAAATGGCAGCCAAACCACGTGACCAATCATAATGAATTTCTGAAATCTAATTCTGCTCCGTATGTAGAAGCTAAGTACTGAATACGAGAACATTTTACTTGGCAGTTCTGAAGAAGAAGATTTTAAAGTGTTTTTTGCCGTTTTTAGGAAAAACAAAATGGCGGGAAAAGTCACATGACCGCTAAAGTTTTTATTTTTGATATTTATTACACATGAGTTGTACTATATACCATAAAAAAATCTAGACGCCTAGACCCTCAGAAAGTGGTCAAACAGCCACTTCCGGTTTTATTTCAATCCAATATGGCTGCCAAACTAATTGGCCAATCCAAATTCTGAAAGCATGTTGCACCAGTTCACATTAGGGACTATCAGTATAGAGCATTATCAGACTATTCCATTCAGCGGTTTTCTCAAACGGCTTGACGAAAAAAGTTACGGAAGAAAGAAAGAAAGAAAGAAGAAAAAACCGGACAATAAGAATAGGGGCCTCGCCCTTCGGGCTTGGGCCCCTAAAAACCGGACGATAATAATAGGGGCCTCGCCCTTTGGGCTTGGGCCCCTAATTAAAGCCGCAAGCGGCATCATCGGGGCCCAAGCTGACAAGATTCTGTTTCATAATTAATGAGGTCACACGTTAGACAATCAGGTAGCTTGAATTATCAGTAACATGAGGTCGAAATGAAGTTGGTACCATGTATTTACCTGGTTTGGTTATCGAAATATGGTTTTCAGGATATATAATGAGCCATGTTCTTATGCACAATAATGAGATTACATAATCATATATAGCCATTTCTAATGTCAGTTACATCTTTCATTCAATGTCTTCATAATGACACAAGTTACATGTCCTGCTCTGCGACAGTGTTAAGATATAATGGTTATGCATATTAATGAGTTCACATGACCATATATGGTTATCTGTTATTTTAATCAAATCTCTTGTACACTGTTGTCATAATAACACAGGATTCATCTTCCTAACTGCAACAGTGTTTAAGATATAATGGTTATGCATATTAATGAGTTCACATGACCATATATGGTCATCTGTTATTTTAATCAAATCTCTTGTTCACTGTTGTCATGATAACACAGGAATCATCTTCCTTACTACAACAGTGTTTGAGATATAATGGTTATGCATATTAATGAGTTCGCATGACCATATATGGTAATCTGTTATTTTAATGAAATCAATTGTTTAATGTTGTCATAATAACACAGGTTTCATCTTCCTAACTGCAACAGTGCTTGAGATATATCAGTTATGCATATTAATGAGGTTAGAAGCCCCCACCCCTCAGGCGCCCAGCGACAAAACCCAGCCACGTGCCATTCGGTTAAAAGAATGCATCGCAAGAGTAGAATGCACATATACAATTTTAGCCAAATCCGACCAATACAACACATGTAATTGCACAAGATTTGTTTTCATAAAATCCAAGATGGCGGCGAAACCATGTGACTGATCAAAATAATATTATTTTTCTCATATGGAGCTAAGGCCAGGCATGGTAAATATAAAAACATCTATTAGATTGGTTGAATCACCTCTGAGAAACAAATGCCCAAACTTTTGGTCAATTTTGCTTAAAATCCAAGATGGCGGCCAAACCATGTGACTGATCTGAAATCTTTATTAGGTTTCTGAAAGGGTTTGATATACAGATGCCATGAAGCAAAATTGAAAATAATCCCTCAAGTGTTGCCAGAGTAAAAAACTACTTCCTGTTTAGAAGAAATCCAAAATGGTGGCCAAACCACGTGACCAATCGTAATATTTTTTTCAAACGTAAATGGGATTCATACATAGAAGCTAAATACAATATATGAGAGCATTCTGCTAGGTGGTTCTGAAGAAGAAGATTTTCAAGTGTTTTTTGCCGTTTTTAGGAAAAACAAAATGGCGGGAAAAGTCACGTGACCGCTAAAGTTTTTATTGCTGATATCTATTACACATGAGTTGTACTATATACCATAACAAAATCTAGACGCCTAGACCCTCAGAAAGTGGTCAAACAGCCACTTCCGGTTTTATTTCAATCCAATATGGCTGCCAAACTAATTGACCAATCTAAATTCTGAAAGCATGTTGCACCAGTTCACATTAGGGACTATCAGTATAGAGCATTATCAGACCATTCCGTTCAGCGGTTTTCTCAAACGGCTTGACGAAAAAAGTTACGGCGGAAAGAAGAAAGAAAGAAGAATTAAAGCCGCAAGCGGCGTCACCGGGGCCCAAGCTGATAAGATTCTGTTTCATAATTAATGAGGTCACATGTTAGACAATCAGGTAGCTTGAATTATCAGTAACATGAGGTCAAAATGAAGTTGGTACCATGTATTTACCTGGTTTGGTTATCGAAATGGTTTTCAGGATATATAATGAGCCATGTTCTTATGCACAATAATGAGATTACATAATCATATATAGCCATTTCTAATGTCAGTTACATCTTTCATTCAATGTCTTCATAATGACACTACTTACATGTCCTGCTCTGCGATAGTGTTTCAGATATGACTGCTATGTATATTAATGAGTTCACATGACCATATATGGTCATCTGTTATTTTTAAACAAATCTCTTGTTCACTGTTGTCATAATAACACAAGATTCATCTTCCTAACTGCGACAGTGTTTTAGATATGACTGCTATGCATATTAATGAGTTCACATGACCATATATGGTTATCTGTTATTTTAATCAAATCTCTTGTTCACTGTTGTCATAATGACACAGGATTTATCTTCCTAACTGCGACTGTGTTTAAGATATAATGGTTATGCATATTAATGAGTTCACATGACCATATATGGTTATCTGTTATTTTAATCAGATCTCTTGTTCACTTGTTGTCATAATGACACAGGATTCATCTTCCTAACTGCAACAGTGTTTGAGATATAACGATTACGCATATTAATGAGCTCACATGACTATATATGGTCATCTGTTATTTTAATTAAATCTTTTGTTCAATGTTGTCATAATAACACAGGATTCCACTTCCAAACTGCAACAGTGTTTGAGATATGACAGTTATGCATATTAATGAGCTCACATGACCATATATGGTCATTTGTTATTTTAATCGAATCTCTTGTTCAACGTTGTCATAATAACACAGGATTCATCATCCTAACTACAACAGTGCTTGAGTTATAACAGTTATGCATATTAATAAGGTTAGAAGCCCTGACCCCATGGGTGCCCAGCCACGTGGCCTAACAGTGTGCTATTGGGGCAAAATGATCCATCTGATGACACAAATGCACATACAAAATTTGAAAGAAATCAGACTAATACAAAACATGTAGTTGCATAATTTCTATTTTCACAAAATCCAAGATGGCGGCCAAACCACGTGACTGATCAAAATAATATTATTTTTCTCGTATGCAGCTAAGGCCAGGCATGGTAAATATGAAAACATCTAGTAGATTGGTTGAATCGTCTCTGAGAAACAAATACCCAAACTTTTGGTCAATTTTGCTTAAAATCCAAAATGGCGGCCAAACCATGTGACTGATCTGAATTTTTTTTTAGATTTCTGAAAGGGCTTGATGCATAGATGCCATGAAGCAAAACTGAAAATATTCCCTCAAGTGATGCCAGAGTAAAAAACTACTTCCTGTTTAGAAGAAATCCAAAATGGTGGCCAAACCACGTGACCAATCGTAAACATTTTTTCAAACATAAATGGTATTCATATATAGAAGCTAAATACTACATATGAGAGCATTCTGCTTGGTGGTTCTGAAGAAGAAGATTTTAAAGTGTTTTTTGCCGTTTTTAGGAAAAACAAAATGGCGGAAAAAGTCACATGACCGCTAAAGTTTTTATTGCTGATATTTATTACACATGAGTTGTACTATATACCATAAAAAAATCTAGAAGCCTAGACCCTCAGAAAGTGGTCAAACAGCCACTTCCGGTTTTATTTCAATCCAATATGGCTGCCAAACTAATTGGGCAATCAAAATTCTGAAAGCATGTTGCACTAGGTTACATTAGGGACTATAAGTATAGAGCTTTTTCAGACTATTCAGTTTAGCAGTTTTCTCAAACGGCTTGACGAAAGAAGTTGTGGAAGAAAGAAGAAGAAGAAGAAGAAGAAAGAAGAAGAAATTAAAGCCGCAAGCGGCGTCACCGGGGCCCAAGCTGACAAGATTCTGTTTCATAATTAATGTGGTCACATGTTAGACAATCAGGTAGCTTGAATTATCAGTAACATGAGGTCAAAATGAAGTTGGTACCATGTATTTACCTGGTTTCGTTATCGAAATATGGTTTTCAGGATATATAATGAGCCATGTTCTTAATAATGAGATTACATAATCATATATAGCCATTTCTAATGTCAGTTACATCTTTCATTCAATGTCTTCATAATGACACTTGTTACATGTCCTGCTCTGCGACAGTGTTTTAGATATGACTGCTTTGCATATTAATGAGTTCACATGACCATATATGGTCATCTGTTATTTTTAATCAAATCTCTTGTTCACTGTTGTCATAATAACACAGGATTCATCTTCCTAACTGCAACAGTGTTTAAGATATAATGGTTATGCATATTAATGAGTTCACATGACCATATATGGTTATCTGTTATTTTAATCAAATCTCTTGTTCACTGTTGTCATAATAACACAGGATTCATCTTCCTAACTGCAACAGTGTTTAAGATATAATGGTTATGCATATTAATGAGTTCACATGACCATATATGGTCATCTGTTATTTTAATCAAATCTCTTGTTCACTGTTGTCATAATAACACAGGATTCATCTTCCTAACTGCGACAGTGTTTTAGATATGACTGCTATGCATATTAATTAGTTCACATGACCATATATGCTTATCTGTTATTTTAATCAAATCTCTTGTTCACTGTTGTCATAATGACACAGGATTTATCTTCCTAACTGCGACAGTGTTTAAGATATAATGGTTATGCGTATTAATGAGTTCACATGACCATATATGGTTATCTGTTATTTTAATCAAATCTCTTGTTCACTGTTGTCATAATGACACAGGATTCATCTTCCTAACTGCAACAGTGTTTGAGATATAACGATTACGCATATTAATGAGCTCACGTGACTATATATGGTCATCTGTTATTTTAATCAAATCTTTTGTTCAATGTTGTCATAATAACACAGGATTCCACTTCCTAACTGCAACAGTGTTTGAGATATGACAGTTATGCATATTAATGAGCTCACATGACCATATATGGTCATTTGTTATTTTAATCGAATCTCTTGTTCAAGGTTGTCATAATAACACAGGATTCATCATCCTAACTACAACAGTGCTTGAGTTATAACAGTTATGCATATTAATGAGGTTAGAAGTCCCCACCCCATGGGTGCCCAGCCACGTGGCCTAACAGTGTGCTATTGGGGCAAAATGATGCATCTGATGACACAAATGCACATACAAAATTTGAAAGAAATCAGACTAATACAAAACATGTAGTTGCATAATTTCTATTTTCACAAAATCCAAGATGGCGGCCAAACCACGTGACTGATCAAAATAATATTATTTTTCTCGTATGCAGCTAAGGCCAGGCATGGTAAATATAAAAACATCTAGTAGATTGGTTGAATCGTCTCTGAGAAACAAATACCCAAACTTTTGGTCAATTTTGCTTAAAATCCAAAATGGCGGCCAAACCATGTGACTGATCTGAATTTTTTTTTAGGTTTCTGAAAGGGCTTGATACACAGATGCCATGAAGCAAAATTGAAAATATTCCCTCAAGTGTTGCCAGAGTAAAAAACTACTTCCTGTTTAGAAGAAATCCAAAATGGTGGCCAAACCACGTGACCAATCGTAAACATTTTTTCAAACATAAATGGGATTCATATATAGAAGCTAAATACTACATATGAGAGTATTCTGCTTCGTGGTTCTGAAGAAGAAGATTTTCAAGTGTTTTTTGCCGTTTTTAGGAAAAACAAAATGGCGGGAAAAGTCACATGACCGCTAAAGTTTTTATTGCTGATATATATTAAACATGAGTTGTACTATATACCATAAAAAAATCTAGACGCCTAGACCCTCAGAAAGTGGTCAAACAGCCACTTCCGGTTTTATTTCATTTCAACATGGCTGCCAAACTAATTGACCAATCGAAATTCTGAAAGCATGTTGCACCAGTTCACATTAGGGACTATCAGTATAGAGCATTTTCAGACTATTCAGTTCAGCAGTTTTCTCAAACGGCTTGACGAAAGAAGTTGTGGAAGAAAGAAGAAGAAGAAGAAGAAGAAAGAAGAAGAAAAAACCGAACAATAAGAATAGGGGCCTCGCCCTTTGGGCTTGGGCCCCTAAAAACCGGACAATAAGAATAGGGGCCTCGCCCTTTGGGCTTGGGCCCCTAAAGAAAGAAAGACAAGCGGCGTCACCGGGGCCCAAGCTGACAAGATTCTGTTTCATAATTAATGTGGTCACATGTTAGACAATCAGGTAGCTTGAATTATCAGTAACATGAGGTCGAAATGAAGTTGGTACCATGTATTTACCTGGTTTGGTTATCGAAATATGGTTTTCAGGATATATAATGAGCCATGTTCTTATGCACAATAATGAGATTACATAATCATATATAGCCATTTCTAATGTCAGTTACATCTTTCATTCAATGTCTTCATAATGACACTAGTTACATGTCCTGTTCTGCGACAGTGTTTCAGATATGACTGCTATGCATATTAATGAGTTTACATGACCATATATGGTCATCTGTTATTTTAATCAAATCTCTTGTTCACTGTTGTCATAATAACACAGGATTCATCTTCCTAACTGCAACAGTGTTTAAGATATAATGGTTATGCATATTAATGAGTTTACATGACCATATATGGTCATCTGTTATTTTAATCAAATCTCTTGTTCAACGTTGTCATAATAACACAGGATTCATCACCCTAACTGCGACAGTGTTTGAGTTATAACAGTTATGCATATTAATGAGGTTAGAAGCCCCCACCCCATGGGTGCCCAGCCACGTGGCCTAGCAGTGTGCTATTGGTGCAAAATGATGCATCTGATGACACAAATGCACATACAAAATTTTAAAGAAATCAGACTAATACAAAACATGTAGTTGCATAATGTCTATTTTCACAAAATCCAAGATGGCGGCCAAACCATGTGACTGATCAAAGTAATATTATTTTTCTCATATGGAGCTAATGGCAGGCATGGTAAATATAAAAACATCTAGTAGATTGGTTGAATCGTCTCTGAGAAACAAATACCTAAACTTTTTGTCAATTTTGCTTAAAATCCAAAATGGCGGCCAAACCATGTGACTGATCTGATTTTTTTTTTAGATTTCTGAAAGGGTTTGATACACTGATGCCATGAAGCAAAATTGAAAATAATCCCTCAAGTGTTGCCAGAGTAAAAAACTACTTCCTGTTTAGAAGAAATCCAAAATGGTGGCCAAACCACGTGACCAATCGTAAACAAAATGTTCAAACATAAATGGGATTCATAAATAGAAGTTAAATACTACATATGAGTGTATTCTACTTATTCGTTCTGAAGAAGAAGATTTTTAAGTGTTTTTTGCCGTTTTTAGGAAAAACAAAATGGCGGGAAAAGTCACATGACCGCTAAAGATTTTATTGCTGATATTTATTACACATGAGTTGTACTATATACCATAAAAAAATCTAGACGCCTAGACCCTCAGAAAGTGGTCAAACAACCACTTCCGGTTTTATTTCAATCCAATATGGCTGCCAAACTAATTGACCAATCAAAATTCTGAAAGCATGTTGCACCAGTTCACATTAGGGACTATCAGTATAGAACATTATCAGATCATTCCGTTCAGCGGTTTTCTCAAACGGCTTGACGAAAAAAGTTACGGAAGAAAGAAAGAAAGAAGAAAGAAGAAAAAACCGGACAATAAGAATAGGGGCCTCGCCCTTCGGGCTTGGGCCCCTAATTAAAGCCGCAAGCGGCGTCACCGGGGCCCAAGCTGATAAGATTCTGTTTCATAATTAATGAGGTCACATGTTACACAATCAGGTAGCTTGAATTATCAGTAACATGAGGTCGAAATGAAGTTGGTACCATGTATTTACCTGGTTTGGTTATCGAAATATGGTTTTCAGGATATATAATGAGCCATGTTCTTATGCACAATAATGAGATTACATAATCATATATAGCCATTTCTAATGTCAGTTACATCTTTCATTCAATGTCTTCATAATGACACTAGTTACATGTCCTGCTCTGCGACAGTGTTTCAGATATGACTGCTATGCATATTAATGAGTTTACATGACCATATATGGTCATCTGTTATTTTAATCAAATCTCTTGTTCACTGTTGTCATAATAACACAGGATTCATCTTCCTAACTGCAACAGTGTTTGAGATATAATGGTTATGCATATTAATGAGTTCACATGACCATATATGGTCATCTGTTATTTTAATCAAATCTCTTGTTCACTGTTGTCATAATAACACAGGATTCATCTTCCTAACTGCAACAGTGTTTAAGATATAATGGTTATGCATATTAATGAGTTCACATGACCATATATGGTCATCTGTTATTTTAATCAAATCTCTTGTTCAACGTTGTCATAATAACACAGGATTCATCACCCTAACTGCGACAGTGCTTGAGTTATAACAGTTATGCATATTAATGAGGTTAGAAGCCCCCACCCCATGGGTGCCCAGCCACGTGGCCTAGCAGTGTGCTATTGGGGCAAAATGATGCATCTGATGACACAAATGCATATACAAAATTTGAAAGAAATCAGACTAATACAAAACATGTAGTTGCATAATGTCTATTTTCACAAAATCCAAGATGGCGGCCAAACCACGTGACTGATCAAAATAATATTATTTTTCTCATATGGAGCTAACGGCAGGTATGGTAAATATAAAAACATCTAGTAGATTGGTTGAATCGTCTCTGAGAAACAAATACCCAAACTTTTGGTCAATTTTCCTCAAAATCCAAAATGGCGGCCAAACCATGTGACTGATCTGAATTTTTTTTTAGATTTTTGAAAGGGTTTGATACACTGATGCCATGAAGCAAAATTGAAAATAATCCCTCAAGTGTTGCCAGAGTAAAAAACTACTTCCTGTTTAGAAGAAATCCAAAATGGTGGCCAAACCACGTGACCAATCGTAAAAAAATGTTCAAACCTAAATGGGATTCATATATAGAAGCTAAATACTACATATGAGAGCATTCTACTTGGTGGTTCTGAAGAAGAAGATTTTTAAGTGTTTTTTGCTGTTTTTAGGAAAAACAAAATGGCGGGAAAAGTCACATGACCGCTAAAGTTTTTATTGCTGATATTTATTACACATGAGTTGTACTATATACCATAAAAAAATCTAGACGCCGAGACCCTCAGAAAGTGGTCAAACAGCCACTTCCGGTTTTATTTCAATCCAATATGGCTGCCAAACTAATTGACCAATCAAAATTCTGAAAGCATGTTGCACCAGTTCACATTAGGGACTATCAGTATAGAACATTACCAGACCATTCTGTTCAGCGGTTTTCTCAAACGGCTTGACGAAAAAAGTTACGGAAGAAAGAAAGAAAGAAGAAAGAAGAAAAAACCGGACAATAAGAATAGGGGCCTCGCCCTTCAGGCTTGGGCCCCTAATTAAAGCCGCAAGCGGCGTCACCGGGGCCCAAGCTGACAAGATTCTGTTTCGTAATTAATGTGGTCACATGTTAGACAATCAGGTAGCTTGAATTATCAGTAACATGAGGTCAAAATGAAGTTGGTACCATGTATTTACTTGGTTTGGTTATCAAAATATGGTTTTCAGGATATATAATGAGCCATGTTCTTATGCACAATAATGAGATTACATAATCATATATTACATAATCATATATAGCCATTTCTAATGTCAGTTACATCTTTCATTCAATGTCTTCATAATGACACTAGTTACATGTCCTGCTCTGCGACAGTGTTTCAGATATGACTGCTATGCATATTAATGAGTTCACATGACCATATATGGTCATCTGTTATTTTAATCAAATCTCTTGTTCACTGTTGTCATAAGAACACAGGATTCATCTTCCTAACTGCAACAGTGTTTAAGATATAATGGTTATGCATATTAATGAGTTCACATGACCATATATGGTCATCTGTTAATCAAATCTCTTGTTCACTGTTGTCATAATAACACAGGATTCATCTTCCTAACTGCGACAGTGTTTTAGATATGACTGCTATGCATATTAATGAGTTCACATGACCATATATGGTTATCTATTATTTAATCAAATCTCTTGTTCACTGTTGTCATAATGACACAGGACACATCTTTCATTCAATGTCTTCATAATGACACTAGTTACATGTCCTACTCTGCGACAGTGTTTCAGATATGACTGCTATGCATATTAATGAGTTCACATGACCATATATGGTCATCTGTTATTTTAATCAAATCTCTTGTTCACTGTTGTCATAAGAACACAGGATTCATCTTCCTAACTGCAACAGTGTTTAAGATATAATGGTTATGCATATTAATGAGTTCACATGACCATATATGGTCATCTGTTATTTTAATCAAATCTCTTGTTCACTGTTGTCATAATAACACAGGATTCATCTTCCTAACTGCGACAGTGTTTTAGATATGACTGCTATGCATATTAATGAGTTCACATGACCATATATGGTTATCTGTTATTTTAATCAAATCTCTTGTTCACTGTTGTCATAATAACACAGGATTCCACTTCCTAACTGCAACAGTGTTTGAGATATGACAGTTATGCATATTAATGAGCTCACATGACCATATATGGTCATTTGTTATTTTAATCGAATCTCTTGTTCAAGGTTGTCATAATAACACAGGATTCATCATCCTAACTACAACAGTGCTTGAGTTATAACAGTTATGCATATTAATGAGGTTAGAAGCCCCCACCCCATGGGTGCCCAGCCACGTGGCCTAACATTGTGCTATTGGGGCAAAATGATGCATCTGATGACACAAATGCACATACAAAATTTGAAAGAAATCAGACTAATACAAAACATGTAGTTGCATAATTTCTATTTTCACATAATCCAAGATGGCGGCCAAACCACGTGACTGATCAAAATAATATTATTTTTCTCGTATGCAGCTAAGGCCAGGCATGGTAAATATAAAAACATATAGTAGATTGGTTGAATCGTCTCTGAGAAACAATTACCCAAACTTTTGGTCAATTTTGCTTAAAATCCAAAATGGCGGCCAAACCATGTGACTGATCTGAAATTTTGTTTAGGTTTCTGAAATAGTTTGATATACAGATGCCATGAAGCAAAATTGAAAATAATCCCTCAAGTGTTGCCAGAGTAAAAAACTACTTCCTGTTTAGAAGAAATCCAAAATGGTGGCCAAACCACGTGACCAATCGTAAACATTTTTTCAAACCTAAATCGGATTCATATATAGAAGCTAAATACAACACATGAGAGCATTCTACTTGGTGGTTCTGAAGAAGAAGATTTTTAAGTGTTTTTTGCCGTTTTTAGGAAAAACAAAATGGCGGGAAAAGTCACATGACCGCTAAAGTTTTTATTGCTGATATTTATTACACATGAGTTGTACTATATACCATAAAAAAAATCTAGACACCTAGACCCTCAGAAAGTGGTCAAACAGCCACTTCCGGTTTTATTTCAATCCAATATGGCTGCCAAACTAATTGGCCAATCAAAATTCTGAAAGCATGTTGCACCAGTTCATAGTAGAGCCTATCATTATAGAGCATTTTCAAACTATTTGGTTCAGCAGTTTTCTCAAACGGCTCGACGAAAAAAGTTACGGAAGAAAGAAAGAAAGAAAGAAAGAAAAAACTGAACGATAATAATAGGGGCCTCGCCCTTTGGGCTTGGGCCCCTAATAAAGCCGCAAGCGGCGTCACCGGGGCCCAAGCTGACAAGATTCTGTTTCATAATTAATGTGGTCACATGTTAGACAATCAGGTAGCTTGAATTATCAGTAACATGAGGTCAAAATGAAGTTGGTACCATGTATTTACCTGGTTTGGTTATCGAAATATGGTTTTCAGGATATATAATGAGCCATGTTCTTATGCACAAAAATGAGATTACATAATCATATATAGTCATTTCTAATGTCAGTTACATCTTTCATTCAATGTCTTCATAATGACACTAGTTACATGTCCTGCTCTGCGACAGTGTTTTAGATATGACTGCTATGCATATTAATAAGTTCACATGACCATATATGGTCATCTGTTATTTTAATCAAATCTCTTGTTCACTGTTGTCATAATAACACAGGATTCATCTTCCTAACTGCAACAGTGTTTAAGATATAATGGTTATGCATATTAATGAGTTCACATGACCATGTATGGTCATCTTTTATTTTAATCAAATCTCTTGTTCACTGTTGTCATAATAACACAGGATTCATCTTTCTAACTGCAACAGTGTTTAAGATATAATGGTTATGCATATTAATGAGTTCACATGACCATATATGGTCATCTGTTATTTTAATCAAATCTCTTGTTCACTGTTGTCATAATAACACAGGATTCATCTTCCTAACTGCAACAGTGCTTAAGATATAATGGTTATGCATATTAATGAGGTTAGAAGCCCCCACCCCATGGGCGCGTAGCCACACGACCTAGCCATGTGACATTCAGGGAAAAGAATGCGACTTTTGAGTAGAATTGACATACACAATTTTAGCCAAATCTGACCAATACAACACATGTAATTGCACAAGTTTCATTTTCACAAAATCCAAGATGGCGGCCAAACCACGTGACTGATCAAAATAATATTATTTTTCTCGTATGGAGCTAATGCCAGGCATGGTAAATATAAAAACATCTAGTAGATTGGTTGAATCGTCTCTGAGAAACAAATACCCAAACTTTTGGTCAATTTTGCTTAAAATCCAAAATGGCGGCCAAACCATGTGACTGATCTGATTTTTTTTTTAGGTTTCTGAAAGGGCTTGATACATAGATGCCATGAAGCAAAACTGAAAATATTCCCCCAAGTGTTGCCAGAGTAAAAAACTACTTCCTGTTTAGAAGAAATCCAAAATGGTGGCCAAACCACGTGACCAATCGTAAACATTTTTTCAAACCTAAATGGGATTCATAAATAGAAGCTAAATACAACATATGAGAGCATTCTGCTAGGTGGTTCTGAAGAAGAAGATTTTCAAGTGTTTTTTGCCGTTTTTAGGAAAAACAAAATGGCGGGAAAAGTCACGTGACCGCTAAAGTTTTTATTGCTGATATTTATTACACATGAGTTGTACTATATACCATAAAAAAATCTAGACGCCTAGACCCTCAGAAAGTGGTCAAACAGCCACTTCCGGTTTTATTTCATTTCAACATGGCTGACAAACTAATTGACCAATCTAAATTCTGAAAGCATGTTGCACCAGTTCACATAAGGGACTATCAGTATAGAGCATTATCAGACCATTCCGTTCAGCGGTTTTCTCAAACGGCTTGACGAAAAAAGTTACGGAAGAAAGAAAGAAAGAAGAAAGAAGAAATTAAAGCCGCAAGCGGCGTCACCGGGGCCCAAGCTGATCTATCATGACAAGATTCTGTTTCATAATAAATGAGGTCACGTTAGACAATCAGGTAGCTTGTATTATCAGTAACATGAGGTCGAAATGAAGTTGGTACCATGTATTTACCTGGTTTGGTTATCAAAATATGGTTTTCAGGATATATAATGAGCCATGTTCTTGTGCACAATAATGGGATTACATAATCATATATAGCCATTTCTAATGTCAGTTACATCTTTCATTCAATGTCTTCATAATGACACTAGTTACATGTCCTGCTCTGCGACAGTGTTTTAGATATGACTGCTATGCATATTAATGAGTTCACATGACCATATATGGTCATCTGTTATTTTAATCAAATCTCTTGTTCACTGTTGTCATAAGAACACAGGATTCATCTTCCTAACTGCAACAGTGTTTAAGATATAATGGTTATGCATATTAATGAGTTCACATGACCATATATGGTCATCTGTTATTTTAATCAAATCTCTTGTTCACTGCTGTCATAATAACACAGGATTCATCTTCCTAACTGCGTCAGTGTTTTAGATATGACTGCTATGCATATTAATGAGTTCACATGACCATATATGGTTATCTGTTATTTAATCAAATCTCTTGTTCACTGTTGTCATAATGACACAGGATTCATCTTCCTAACTGCGACAGTGTTTAAGATATAATGGTTATGCATATTAATGAGTTCACATGACCATATATGGTTATCTGTTATTTTAATCAAATCTCTTGTTCACTGTTGTCATAATGACACAGGATTCATCTTCCTAACTGCAACAGTGTTTGAGATATAACGATTACGCATATTAATGAGCTCACGTGACTATATATGGTCATCTGTTATTTTAATCAAATCTTTTGTTCAATGTTGACATAATAACACAGGATTCCACTTCCTAACTGCAACAGTGTTTGAGATATGACCGTTATGCATATTAATGAGCTCACATGACCATATATGGTCATTTGTTATTTTAATCGAATCTGTTGTTCAAGTTTGTCATAATAACACAGGATTCATCATCCTAACTACAACAGTGCTTGAGTTATAACAGTTATGCATATTAATGAGGTTAGAAGCCCCCACCCCATGGGTGCCCAGCCACGTGGCCTAACAGTGTGCTATTGGGGCAAAATGATGCATCTGATGACACAAATGCACATACAAAATTTGAAAGAAATCAGACTAATACAAAACATGTAGTTGCATAATTTCTATTTTCACAAAATCCAAGATGGCGGCCAAACCACGTGACTGATCAAAATAATATTATTTTTCTCGTATGCAGCTAAGGCCAGGCATGGTAAATATAAAAACATCTAGTAGATTGGTTGAATCGTCTCTGAGAAACAAATACCCAAACTTTTGGTCAATTTTGCTTAAAATCCAAAATAGCGGCCAAACCATGTGACTGATCTGAAATTTTTTTTAGGTTTCTGAAAGGGCTTGATACACAGATGCCATGAAGCAAAATTGAAAATATTCCCTCAAGTGTTGCCAGAGTAAAAAACTACTTCCTGTTTAGAAGAAATCCAAAATGGTGGCCAAACCACGTGACCAATCGTAAACATTTTTTCAAACATAAATGGGATTCATATATAGAAGCTAAATACTACATATGAGAGCATTCTGCTTGGTGGTTCTGAAGAAGAAGATTTTTAAGTGTTTTATGCCGTTTTTAGGAAAAACAAAATGGCGGGAAAAGTCACATGACCGCTAAAGTTTTTATTGCTGATATTTATTACACATGAGTTGTACTATATACCATAAAAAAATCTAGACGCCTAGACCCTCAGAAAGTGGTCAAACAGCCACTTCCGGTTTTATTTCAATCCAATATGGCTGCCAAACTAATTGACCAATCGAAATTCTGAAAGCATGTTGCACCAGTTCACAATAGGGACTATCAGTATAGAGCATTATCAGACCATTCCGTTCAGCGGTTTTCTCAAACGGCTTGACGAAAAAAGTTACGGAAGAAAGAAAGAAAGAAAGAATAAAGCCGCAAGCGGCGTCACCGGGGCCCAAGCTATCAGACGAATTATGTAATTAAAGTGGTCAATGAATTGCCATTAAAGTACTTTGAATGATTTGTACAATAAGGTTGACGTGCCGATGGTTCCTTCTTTTTACCTGGTTTGGTTATCGAGATATTTTTTTAGAATATGCAAGGAGCCATGTGCTTATGCATATATTAATTAGTTCACCTGACCATATATGTTCATCTGTTATTTTATTCAAATCTCTTGTTTAATGTCACCATAATTCAGCGAATTGCCATTAAAGTACTTTGAATGATTTGTACAATGAGGTTGACATGCTGATGCTTCCTTCTATTTACCTGGTTCGGTTATTGAGATACGGTTTTTAGAATATACAAGGAGCCATGTGCTCATGCATATTAATGAGGTTACATAATCATAAATGATATTCTCTTATATGAGTTAATTTTTTTGGGAGATGTCTTCATTATGGCACTGGTTGCATGTCTTGTTCTGCAACAGTGTTTCAGATATGACAATTATGCATATTAATGAGTTCACATGACCATATATGGTCATCTGTTATTTTAGCCAAATCTCTTGTTTAACATCATCATAATAACACAGGTTTCATCTTCCTACCTGCAACAGTGCTTGAGATATAACAGTTATGCATATTAATGAGTCCACCTGACCATATATGGTCATCTGTTATTTTATTCAAATCTCTTGTTTAACGTCATCACAATTCAGCAGGTTTCATCTTCCTAACTACAACAGTGCTCAAGATATAGCAGTTATGCATATTAATGAGGTTAGAAGCCCCCACCCCATGGGCGCGTAGCCACACAACCTAGCCATGTGACATTCAGGGAAAAGAATGCGACTCTTGAGTAGAATTGACATACACAATTTCAGCCAAACCTGACCAATACAACACATGAAATTGCACAAGTTTCATTTTCACATAATCCAAGATGGCGGCCAAACCACGTGACTTATCGAAAATATATTATTTTTCTCATATGTAGCAATGTTCAGGCATGTTATATTCAAAACCAGAAGTTAATCGGTTGAATCAACTCTGAGAAACTAATGCCCAAACTTTTGGTCAATTTTACCTAAAATCCAAGATGGCGGCCAAACCATGTGATTGATCTGAAATCTTTTTTAGGTTTCTGAAAGAGTTTGATATAGAGATGCCATACAGCAATATTGAAAATAATCCCTCAAGTGTGGCATGAGTAAAAAAACTACTTCCTGTTTAGAAGAAATCCAAAATGGTGGCCAAACCACGTGACCAATCGTAATAATTTTTTCAAACATAAATGGGATTCATATATAGAAGCTAAATACTACATATGAGAGCATTCTGCTTGGTGGTTCTGAAGAAGAAGATTTTAAAGTGTTTTTTGCCGTTTTTAGGAAAAATAAAATGGCGGGAAAAGTCACATGACCGCTAAAGTTTTTATTTCTGATATTTATTACACATGAGTTGTACTATATACCATAAAAAAATCTAGACGCCTAGACCCTCAGAAAGTGGTCAAACAGCCACTTCCGGTTTCATTTCAATCCAATATGGCAGCCAAACTAATTGACCAATCGAAATTCTGAAAGCATGTTGCACCAGTTCACATTAGGGACTATCAGTATAGAGCATTATCAGACCATTCCGTTCAGCAGTTTTCTCAAACGGCTTGACGAAAAAAGTTACGGAAGAAAGAAAGAAAGAAAGAAAGAAAAAACTGAACGATAATAATAGGGGCTTCGCCCTTCGGGCTTGGGCCCCTAATTAAAGCCGCAAGCGGCGTCACCGGGGCCCAAGCTGATAAGGTTCTGTTTCATAATTAATGAGGTCACATGTTAGACAATCAGCTGCAGGTAGCTTGTATTATCAGTAACATGAGGTCAAAATGAAGTTGGTACCATGTATTTACCTATTTTGGTTATCGAAATATGGTTTTCAGGATATATAATGAGCCATGTTCTTATGCACAATAATGAGATTACATAATCATATATAGCCATTTCTAATGTCAGTTACATCTTTCATTCAATGTCTTCATAATGACACTAGTTACATGTCCTGCTCTGCGACAGTGTTTCAGATATGACTGCTATGCATATTAATGAGTTCACATGACCATATATGGTCATCTGTTATTTTAATCAAATCTCTTGTTCTCTGTTGTCATAACACAGGATTCATCTTCCTAACTGCAACAGTGTTTAAGATATTATGGTTATGCATATTAATGAGCTCACATGACCATATATAGTCATCTGTTATTTTAATCAAATCTCTTGTTCACTGTTGTCATAATAACACAGGATTCATCTTCCTAACTGCAACAGTGTTTAAGATATAATGGTTATGCATATTAATGAGTTCACATGACCATATATGGTCATCTGTCATTTTAATGAAATCACTTTTTTAATGTTGTCATAATAACACGGGTTTCATCTCCCTAACTGCAACAGAGCTTGAGATATATCAGTTATGCATATTAATGAGGTTAGAAGCCCCCACCCCATGGGTGCCCAGCCACGTGGCCTAGCAGTGTGCTATTGGGGCAAAATGATGCATCTGATGACACAAATGCACATACAAAATTTGAAAGAAATCAGACTAATACAAAACATGTAGTTGCATAATTTCTATTTTCACAAAATCCAAGATGGCGGCCAAACCACGTGACTGATCAAAATAATATTATTTTTCTCGTATGCAGCTAACGCCAGGCATGGTAAATATAGAAACATCTAGTAGATTGGTTGAATCGTCTCTGAGAAACAAATACCCAAACTTTTGGTCAATTTTACTTAAAATCCAAAATGGCGGCCAAACCATGTGACTGATCTGAAATTTTTTTTTGGTTTCTGAAAGGGCTTGATACACAGATGCCATGAAGCAAAATTGAAAATATTCCCTCAAGTGTTGCCAGAGTAAAAAACTACTTCCTGTTTAGAAGAAATCCAAAATGGTGGCCAAACCACGTGACCAATCGTAAACATTTTGTCAAACATAAATGGGATTCATATATAGAAGCTAAATACTACATATGAGAGCATTCTGCTTGGTGGTTCTGAAGAAGAAGATTTTTGAGTGTTTTATGCCGTTTTTAGGAAAAACAAAATGGCGGGAAAAGTCACATGACCGCTAAAGTTTTTATTGCTGATATTTATTACACATGAGTTGTACTATATACCATAAAAAAATCTAGACGCCTAGACCCTCAGAAAGTGGTCAAACAGCCACTTCCGGTTTTATTTCAATCCAATATGGCTGCCAAACTAATTGACCAATCGAAATTCTGAAAGCATGTTGCACCAGTTCACATTAGGGACTATCAGTATAGAGCATTATCAGACCATTCCGTTCAGCGGTTTTCTCAAACGGCTTGACGAAAAAAGTTACGGAAGAAAGAAAGAAAGAAAGAAAGAAGAAATTAAAGCCGCAAGCGGCGTCACCGGGGCCCAAGCTATCAGACGAATTATGTAATTAAAGTGGTCAATGAATTGCCATTAAAGTACTTTGAATGATTTGTACAATAAGGTTGACGTGCCGATGGTTCCTTCTTTTTACCTGGTTTGGTTATCGAGATATTTTTTTAGAATATGCAAGGAGCCATGTGCTTATGCATATATTAATTAGTTCACCTGACCATATATGTTCATCTGTTATTTTATTCAAATCTCTTGTTTAATGTCACCATAATTCAGCGAATTGCCATTAAAGTACTTTGAATGATTTGTACAATGAGGTTGACATGCTGATGCTTCCTTCTATTTACCTGGTTCGGTTATTGAGATACGGTTTTTAGAATATACAAGGAGCCATGTGCTCATGCATATTAATGAGGTTACATAATCATAAATGATATTCTCTTATATGAGTTAATTTTTTTGGGAGATGTCTTCATTATGGCACTGGTTGCATGTCTTGTTCTGCAACAGTGTTTCAGATATGACAATTATGCATATTAATGAGTTCACATGACCATATATGGTCATCTGTTATTTTAGCCAAATCTCTTGTTTAACATCATCATAATAACACAGGTTTCATCTTCCTACCTGCAACAGTGCTTGAGATATAACAGTTATGCATATTAATGAGTCCACCTGACCATATATGGTCATCTGTTATTTTATTCAAATCTCTTGTTTAACGTCATCACAATTCAGCAGGTTTCATCTTCCTAACTACAACAGTGCTCAAGATATAGCAGTTATGCATATTAATGAGGTTAGAAGCCCCCACCCCATGGGCGCGTAGCCACACAACCTAGCCATGTGACATTCAGGGAAAAGAATGCGACTCTTGAGTAGAATTGACATACACAATTTCAGCCAAACCTGACCAATACAACACATGAAATTGCACAAGTTTCATTTTCACATAATCCAAGATGGCGGCCAAACCACGTGACTTATCGAAAATATATTATTTTTCTCATATGTAGCAATGTTCAGGCATGTTATATTCAAAACCAGAAGTTAATCGGTTGAATCAACTCTGAGAAACTAATGCCCAAACTTTTGGTCAATTTTACCTAAAATCCAAGATGGCGGCCAAACCATGTGATTGATCTGAAATCTTTTTTAGGTTTCTGAAAGAGTTTGATATAGAGATGCCATACAGCAATATTGAAAATAATCCCTCAAGTGTGGCATGAGTAAAAAAACTACTTCCTGTTTAGAAGAAATCCAAAATGGTGGCCAAACCACGTGACCAATCGTAATAATTTTTTCAAACATAAATGGGATTCATATATAGAAGCTAAATACTACATATGAGAGCATTCTGCTTGGTGGTTCTGAAGAAGAAGATTTTAAAGTGTTTTTTGCCGTTTTTAGGAAAAATAAAATGGCGGGAAAAGTCACATGACCGCTAAAGTTTTTATTTCTGATATTTATTACACATGAGTTGTACTATATACCATAAAAAAATCTAGACGCCTAGACCCTCAGAAAGTGGTCAAACAGCCACTTCCGGTTTCATTTCAATCCAATATGGCAGCCAAACTAATTGACCAATCGAAATTCTGAAAGCATGTTGCACCAGTTCACATTAGGGACTATCAGTATAGAGCATTATCAGACCATTCCGTTCAGCAGTTTTCTCAAACGGCTTGACGAAAAAAGTTACGGAAGAAAGAAAGAAAGAAAGAAAGAAAAAACTGAACGATAATAATAGGGGCTTCGCCCTTCGGGCTTGGGCCCCTAAAAACCGGACAATAAGAATAGGGGCCTCGCCCTTCGGGCTTGGGCCCCTAAAGAAATTAAAGCCGCAAGCGGCGTCACCGGGGCCCAAGCTGATAAGATTCTGTTTCATAATTAATGAGGTCACATGTTAGACAATCAGCTGCAGGTAGATTGTATTATCAGTAACATGAGGTCGAAATGAAGTTGGTACCATGTATTTACCTGGTTTGGTTATCGAAATATGGTTTTGAGGATATATAATGAGCCATGTTCTTATGCACAATAATGAGATTACATAATCATATATAGCCATTTCTAATGTCAGTTACATCTTTCATTCAATGTCTTCATAATGACACGAGTTACATGTCCTGCTCTGCGACTGTGTTTTAAATATGACTGCTATGCATATTAATGAGTTCACATGACCATATATGGTCATCTGTTATTTTAATCAAATCTCTTGTTCACTGTTGTAATAATAACACAGGATTCATCTTCCTAACTGCAACAGTGTTTAAGATATAATGGTTATGCATATTAATGAGTTCACATGACCATATATGGTCATCTGTTATTTTAATCAAATCTCTTGTTCACTGTTGTCATGATAACACAGGAATCATCTTCCTAACTACAACAGTGTTTGAGATATAATGGTTATGCATATTAATGAGTTCACATGACCATATATGGTAATCTGTTATTTTAATGAAATCAATTGTTTAATGTTGTCATAATAACACAGGTTTCATCTTCCTAACTCCAACAGTGCTTGAGATATATCAGTTATGCATATTAATGAGGTTAGAAGCCCCCACCCCTTAGGTGCTTGGCGACAAAACCCAGCCACGTGCCATTCGGTTGAAAGAATGCATCTCATGAGTAGAATGCGCATGTACAATTTTAGCCAAATCGAACCAATACAACACATGTAAATGCACAAGGTTTGTTTTCATAAAATCCAAGATGGCGGCCAAACCATGTGACTGATCAAAATAATATTATTTTTCTCATATGGAAATCAGGCCAGGCATGGTAAATATAAAAACATCTTGTAGATTGGGTGAATCACCTCTGAGAAACAAATGCCCAAACTTTTGATCAATTTTGCTTAAAATCCAAGATGGCGGCCAAACCATGTGACTGATCTGAAATCTTTTTTAGGTTACTGAAAGGGATTGATATACAGATGCCATGAAGCAAAATTGAGAATAATCCCTCAAGTTTTGCCAGAGTAAAAAACTACTTCCTGTTTAGAAGAAACCCAAAATGGCGGCCAAACCATGTGACCAATCATAACACTTTTTTCAAACGTAAATGGGATTCATATATAGAAGCCAAATACTACATATGAGAGCATTCTGCATAGTGGTTCTGAAGAAGAAGATTTTCAAGTGTTTTTTGCCGTTTTTAGGAAAAACAAAATGGCGGGAAAAGTCACATGACCGCTAAAGTTTTTATTGTTGATATCTATTACACATGAGTTGTACTATATACCATAAAAAAATCAAGACGCCTAGACCCTCAAAAAGTAGTCAAATAGCCACTTCCGGTTTTATTTCAATCCAATATGGCTGCCAAACTAATTGACCAATCAAAATTCTGAAAGCATGTTGCACTAGTTCACATTAGGGACTATAAGTATAGAGCATTTTCAGACTATTCAGTTCAGCAGTTTTCTCAAACGGCTTGACGAAAGAAGTTGTGGAAGAAAGAAGAAGAAAGAAGAAAAAACCGAACAATAAGAATAGGGGCCTCGCCCTTTGGGCTTGGGCCCCTAATTAAAGCCGCAAGCGGCGTCACCGGGGCCCAAGCTGACAAGATTCTGTTTCATAATTAATGTGGTCACATGTTAGACAATCAGGTAGCTTGTATTATCAGTAACAAGAGGTCGAAATGAAATTGGTACCATGTATTTACGTGGTTTGGTTATCGAAATAGGGTTTTCAGGATATATAATGAGCCATGTTCTTATGCACAATAATGAGATTACATAATCATATATAGCCATTTCTAATGTCAGTTACATCTTTCATTCAATGTCTTCATAATGACACTAGTTACATGTCCAGCTCTGCGACAGTGTTTCAGATATGACTGCTATTCATATTAATGAGTTCACATGACCATATATGGTCATCTGTTATTTTAATCAAATCTCTTGTTCACTGTTGTCATAATAACACAGGATTCATCTTCCCAACTCCAACAGTGTTTAAGATATAATGGTTATGCATATTAATGAGTTCACATGACCATATATGGTCATCTGTTATTTTAATCAAATCTCTTGTTCACTGTTGTCATAATAACACAGGATTCATCTTCCTAACTGCAACAGTGTTTAAGATATAATGGTTATGCATATTAATGAGGTTAGAAGCCCCCACCCCATGGGCGCGTAGCCACACGACCTAGCCATGTGACATTCAGGGAAAAGAATGCGACTTTTGAGTAGAATTGACATACACAATTTTAGCCAAATCTGACCAATACAACACATGTAATTGCTCAAGTTTCATTTTCACAAAATCCAAGATGGCGGCCAAACCACGTGACTTATCGAAAATATATTATTTTTCTCACATGTAGCAATGTTCAGGCATGTTATATTCAAAACCAGCAGTTAATTGGTTTAATCACATCTGAGAAACAAATGCCCAAACTTTTGGTCAATTTTGCCAAAAATCCAAGATGGCGGGCAAACCATGTGACTGATCTGAAATCTTTTTTATAGATTTCTGAAAGAGTTTGATATACTGATGCCATGCAGCAATATTGAAGGTAATCCCTCAAGTGTGGCATGAGTAAAAAACTACTTCCTGTTTAGAAGAAACCCAAAATGGCGGCCAAACCATGTGACCAATCATAACAATTTTTTCAAACGTAAATGGGCTTCATATATAGAAGCTTAATACTACATATGATAGCATTCTGCTTGGTGGTTCTGAAGAAGAAGATTTTTTAGTGTTTTTTGCCGTTTTTAGGAAAAACAAAATGGCGGGAAAAGTCACATGACCGCTAAAGTTTTTATTGCTGATATCTATTACACATGAGTTGTACTATATACCATAAAAAAATCTAGACGCCTAGACCCTCAGAAAGTGGTCAAACAGCCACTTCCGGTTTTATTTCATTTCAACATGGCTGCCAAACTAATTGACCAATCGAAATTCTGAAAGCATGTTGCACCAGTTCACATTAGGGACTATCAGTAGAGAGCATTTTCAGACTATTCAGTTCAGCAGTTTTCTCAAACGGCTTGACGAAAGAAGTTGTGGAAGAAAGAAGAAGAAAGAAGAAATTAAAGCCGCAAGCGGCGTCACCGGGGCCCAAGCTGATAAGATTCTGTTTCATAATTAATGAGGTCAACATGTTAGACAATCAGATACTAGTAACTTGTATTATCAGTAACATGAGGTCGAAATTAAGTTGGTACCATGTATTTACCTGGTTTGGTTATCAAAATATGGTTTTCAGGATATATAATGAGCCATGTTCTTATGCACAATAATGAGATTACATAATCATATATAGCCATTTCTAATGTCAATTACATCTTTCATTCAATGTCTTCATAATGACACTAGTTACACGTCCTGCTCTGCGACAGTGTTTCAGATATGACTGCTATGCATATTAATGAGTTCACATGACCATATATGGTCATCTGTTATTTTAATCAAATCTCTTATTCACTGTTGTCATAATAACACAGGATTCATCTTCCTAACTGCAACAGTGTTTAAGATATAATGGTTATGCATATTAATGAGTTCACATGACCATAAATGGTCATTTGTTATTTTAATCAAATCTCTTGTTCAACGTTGTCATAATAACACAGGATTCATCATCCTAACTATAACAGTGCTTGAGTTATAACAGTTATGCATATTAATGAGGTTAGAAGCCCCCACCCCATGGGTGCCCAGCCACGTGGCCTAGCAGTGTGCTATTGGGGCAAAATGATGCATCTGATGACACAAATGCACATACAAAATTTGAAAGAAATCAGAGTAATACAAAACATGTAGTTGCATAATTTCTATTTTCACAAAATCCAAGATGGCGGCCAAACCACGTGACTGATCAAAATAATATTATTTTTCTCATATGGAGCTAAGGCCAGGCATGGTAAATATAAAAACATCTAGTAGATTGGTTGAATCATCTCTGAGAAACAAATGCCCAAACTTTTGGTCAATTTTGCTTAAAATCCAAGATGGCGGCCAAACCATGTGACTGATCTGAAATCCTTTTTAGGTTTCTGAAAGGGTTTGATATACAGATGCCATGAAGCAAAATTCAAAATAATCCTTCAAGTGTTGCCAGAGTAAAAAACTACTTCCTGTTTAGAAGAAATCCAAAATGGTGGCCAAACCACGTGACCAATCATAATAATTTTTTCAAACATAAATGGGATTCATATATAGAAGCTAAATACTACATATGAGAGCATTCTGCTAGGTGGTTCTGAAGAAGAAGATTTTTTAGTGTTTTTTGCTGTTTTTAGGAAAAACAAAATGGCGGGAAAAGTCACATGACCGCTAAAGTTTTTATTGCAGATATCTATTACACATGAGTTGTACTATATACCATAAAAAAATCTAGACGCCTAGACCCTCAGAAAGTGGTCAAACAGCCACTTCCGGTTTTATTTCAATCCAATATGGCTGCCAAACTAATTGACCAATCGAAATTCTGAAAGCATGTTGCACCAGTTCACATTAGGGACTATCAGTATAGAGCATTATCAGACCATTCCGTTCAGCAGTTTTCTCAAACGGCTTGACGAAAAAAGTTACGGAAGAAAGAAAGAAAGAAAGAAAGAAAAAACTGAACGATAATAATAGGGGCCTCGCCCTTCGGGCTTGGGCCCCTAAAAACCGAACAATAAGAATAGGGGCCTCGCCCTTTGGGCTTGGGCCCCTAATTAAAGCCGCAAGCGGCGTCACCGGGGCCCAAGCTGACAAGATTCTGTTTCATAATTAATGAGGTCACATGTTAGACAATCAGCTGCAGGTAGATTGTATTATCAGAAACATGAGGTCGAAATGAAGTTGGTACCATGTATTTACCTGGTTTGGTTATCGAAATATGGTTTTCAGGATATATAATGAGCCATGTTCTTATGCACAATAATGAGATTACATAATCATATATAGCCATTTCTAATGTCAGTTACATCTTTCATTCAATGTCTTCATAATGACACGAGTTACATGTCCTGCTCTGCGACTGTGTTTTAGATATGACTGCTTTGCATATTAATGAGTTCATATGACCATATATGGTCATCTGCTTTTTTAATCAAATTTCTTGTTCACTGTTGTCATAATAACACAGGATTCATCTTCCTAACTGCAACAGTGTTTAAGATAAAATGGTTATGCATATTAATGAGTTCACATGACCATATATGGTTAAATGTTATTTTAATCAAATCTCTTGTTCACTGTTGTCATAATGACACAGGATTTATCTTCCTAACTGCGACAGCGTTTAAGATATAATGGTTATGCATATTAATGAGTTCACATGACCATATATGGTTATCTGTTATTTTAATCAAATCTCTTGTTCATTGTTGTCCTAATGACACAGGATTCATCTTCCTAACTGCAACAGTGTTTGAGATATAACGAATACGCATATTAATGAGCTCACGTGCCTATATATGGTCATCTGTTATTTTAATCAAATCTCTTGTTCAATGTTGTCATAATAACACAGGATTCCACTTCCTAACTGCAAGTGTTTGAGATATGACAGTTATGCATATTAATGAGCTCACATGACCATATATGGTTATCTGTTATTTAATCAAATCTCTTGTTCACTGTTGTCATAATGACACAGGATTCATCTTCCCAACTGCGACAGTGTTTAAGATATAATGGTTATGCATATTAATGAGTTCACATGACCATATATGGTTATCTGTTATTTTAATCAAATCTCTTGTTCACTGTTGTCATAATGACACAGGATTCATCTTCCTAACTGCAACAGTGTTTGAGATATAACGATTATGCATATTAATTAGCTCACATGACCATATATGGTGATCTGTTATTTTAATCAAATCTCTTGTACACTGTTGTCATAATAACACAGGATTCATCTTCCTAACTACAACAGTGCTTGAGTTATAACAGTTATGCATATTAATGAGGTTAGAAGCCCCCACCCCATGGGTGCCCAGCCACGTGGCCTAACAGTGTGCTATTGGGGCAAAATGATGCATCTGATGACACAAATGCACATACAAAATTTGAAAGAAATCAGACTAATACAAAACATGTAGTTGCATAATTTCTATTTTCACAAAATCCAAGATGGCGGCCAAACCACGTGACTGATCAAAATAATATTATTTTTCTCCTATGCAGCTAAGGCCAGGCATGGTAAATATAAAAACATCTAGTAGATTGGTTGAATCGTCTCTGAGAAACAAATACCCAAACTTTTGGTAAATTTTGCTTAAAATCCAAAATGGCGGCCAAACCATGTGACTGATCTGAATTTTTTTTTTAGATTTCTGAAAGGGTTTGATATACAGATGCCATGAAGCAAAATTGAAAATAATCCCTCAAGTGTGGCATGAGTAAAAAAACTACTTCCTGTTTAGAAGAAATCAAAAATGGTGGCCAAACCACGTGACCAATCGTAAACATTTTTTCAAACATAAATGGGATTCATATATAGAAGCTAAATACTACATATGAGAGCATTCTGCTAGGTGGTTCTGAAGAAGAAGATTTTTTAGTAGTTTTTGCCGTTTTTAGGAAAAACAAAATGGCGGGAAAAGTCACATGACCGCTAAAGTTTTTATTGCTGATATCTATTACACATGAGTTGTACTATATACCATAAAAAAATCTAGACGCCTAGACCCCCAGAAAGTGGTCAAACAGCCACTTCCGGTTTTATTTCAATCCAATACGACTGCCAAACTAATTGACCAATCTAAATTCTGAAAGCATGTTGCACCAGTTCACATTAGGGACTATCAGTATAGAGCATTTTCAGACTATTCAGTTCAGCAGTTTTCTCAAACGGCTTGACGAAATAAGTTGTGGAAGAAAGAAGAAGAAAGATTAAAGCCGCAAGCGGCGTCACCGGGGCCCAAGCTGACAAGATTCTGTTTCATAATTAATGAGGTCACATGTTAGACAATCAGGTAGCTCTTATTATCAGTAACATGAGGTCGAAATAAAGTAGGTACCATGTATTTACCTGCTTTGGTTATCGAAATATGGTTTTCAGGATATATAATGAGCCATGTTCTTATGCACAATAATGAGATTACATAATCATATATAGCCATTTCTAGTGTCAGTTACATCTTTCATTCAATGTCTTCATAATAACACTAGTTACATGTCCTGTTCTGTGACAGTGTTTCAGATATGACTGCTATGCATATTAATGAGTTCACATGACCATATATGGTCATCTGTTATGTTAATCAAATCTCTTCTTCACTGTTGTCATAATGACACAGGATTCATCTTCCTAACTGCAACAGTGTTTGAGATATAACGAGTACGCATATTAATGAGCTCACGTGACTATATATGGTCATCTGTTATTTTAATCAAATCTTTTGTTCATTGTTGTCATAATAACACAGGATTCCACTTCCTAACTGCAACTGTGTTTGAGATATAATGGTTATGCATATTAATGAGCTCACATGACCATAAATGGTCATTTGTTATTTTAATCAAATCTCTTGCTCAACGTTGTCATAATAACACAGGATTCATCATCCTAACTACTACAGTGCTTGAGATATAATGGTTATGCATATTAATGAGTTCACATGACAATATATGGTCATCTGTTATTTTAATCAAATCTCTTGTTCACTGTTGTCATAATAACACAGGATTCATCTTCCTAACTGCGACAGTGTTTTAGATATGACTGCTATGCATATTAATGAGTTCACATGACCATATATGGTTATCTGTTATTTTAATCAAATCTCTTGTTCACTGTTGTCATAATGACACAGGATTTATCTTCCTAACTGCGACAGTGTTTAAGATATAATTGTTATGCATATTAATGAGTTCACATGACCATATATGGTTATCTGTTATTTTAATCAAATCTCTTGTTCACTGTTGTCATAATAACACAGGATTCCACTTCCTAACTGCAACAGTGTTTGAGATATGACAGTTATGCATATTAATGAGCTCACATGACCATATATGGTCATTTGTTATTTTAATCGAATCTCTTGTTCAAGGTTGTCATAATAACACAGGATTCATCATCCTAACTACAACAGTGCTTGAGTTATAACAGTTATGCATATTAATGAGGTTAGAAGCCCCCACCCCATGGGTGCCCAGCCACGTGGCCTAACAGTGTGCTATTGGGGCAAAATGATGCATCTGATGACACAAATGCACATACAAAATTTGAAAAAAATCAGACTAATACAAAACATGTAGTTGCATAATTTCTATTTTCACAAAATCCAAGATGGCGGCCAAACCACGTGACTGATCAAAATAATATTATTTTTCTCGTATGCAGCTAAGGCCAGGCATGGTAAATATAAAAACATCTAGTAGATTGGTTGAATCGTCTCTGAGAAACAAATACCCAAACTTTTGGTCAATTTTGCTTAAAATCCAAAATGGCGGCTAAACCATGTGACTGATCTGAAATTTTTTTTAGGTTTCTGAAAGGGCTTGATACACAGATGCCATGAAGCAAAATTGAAAATATTCCCTCAAGTGTTGCCAGAGTAAAAAACTACTTCCTGTTTAGAAGAAATCCAAAATGGTGGCCAAACCACGTGACCAATCGTAAACATTTTTTCAAACATAAATGGGATTCATATATAGAAGCTAAATACTACATATGAGAGCATTCTGCTTGGTGGTTCTGAAGAAGAAGATTTTCAAGTGTTTTTTGCCGTTTTTAGGAAAAACAAAATGGCGGGAAAAGTCACATGACCGCTAAAGTTTTTATTGCTGATATTTATTACACATGAGTTGTACTATATACCATAAAAAATCTAGACGCCTAGACCCTCAGAAAGTGGTCAAACAGCCACTTCCGGTTTTATTTCAATCCAATATGGCTGCCAAACTAATTGTCCAATCGAAATTCTGAAAGCATGTTGCACCAGTTCACATTATGGACTATCAGTATAGAGCATTATCAGACCATTCTGTTCAGCGGTTTTCTCAAACGGCTTGACGAAAAAAGTTACGGAAGAAAGAAAGAAAGAAAGAAAGAAAAAACTGAACGATAATAATAGGGGCCTCGCCCTTTGGGCTTGGGCCCCTAAAGATTAAAGCCGCAAGCGGCGTCACCGGGGCCCAAGCTGACAAGATTCTGTTTCATAATTAATGTGGTCACATGTTAGACAATCAGGTAGCTTGTATTATCAGTAACAAGAGGTCGAAATGAAATTGGTACCATGTATTTACGTGGTTTGGTTATCGAAATAGGGTTTTCAGGATATATAATGAGCCATGTTCTTATGCACAATAATGAGATTACATAATCATATATAGCCATTTCTAATGTCAGTTACATCTTTCATTCAATGTCTTCATAATGACACTAGTTACATGTCCAGCTCTGCGACAGTGTTTCAGATATGACTGCTATTCATATTAATGAGTTCACATGACCATATATGGTCATCTGTTATTTTAATCAAATCTCTTGTTCAGTGTTGTCATAATAACACAGGATTCATCTTCCTAACTGCAACAGTGTTTAAGATATAATGGTTATGCATATTAATGAGTTCACATGACCATATATGGTCATCTGTTATTTTAATCAAATATTTTGTTCACTGTTGTCATAATAACACAGGATTCATCTTCCTAACTGCAACAGTGTTTAAGATATAATGGTTATGCATATTAATGAGGTTAGAAGCCCCCACCCCATGGGCGCGTAGCCACACGACCTAGCCATGTGACATTCAGGGAAAAGAATGCGACTTTTGAGTAGAATTGACATACACAATTTTAGCCAAATCTGACCAATACAACACATGTAATTGCACAAGTTTCATTTTCACAAAATCCAAGATGGCGGCCAAACCACGTGACTTATCGAAAATATATTATTTTTCTCACATGTAGCAATGTTCAGGCATGTTATATTCAAAACCAGCAGTTAATTGGTTTAATCACATCTGAGAAACAAATGCCCAAACTTTTGGTCAATTTTGCCAAAAATCCAAGATGGCGGGCAAACCATGTGACTGATCTGAAATCTTTTTTAGATTTCTGAAAGAGTTTGATATACTGATGCCATGCAGCAATATTGAACGTAATCCCTCAAGTGTGGCATGAGTAAAAAACTACTTCCTGTTTAGAAGAAACCCAAAATGGCGGCCAAACCATGTGACCAATCATAACAATTTTTTCAAACGTAAATGGGCTTCATATATAGAAGCTTAATACTACATATGATAGCATTCTGCTTGGTGGTTCTGAAGAAGAAGATTTTTTAGTGTTTTTTGCCGTTTTTAGGAAAAACAAAATGGCGGGAAAAGTCACATGACCGCTAAAGTTTTTATTGCTGATATCTATTACACATGAGTTGTACTATATACCATAAAAAAATCTAGACGCCTAGACCCTCAGAAAGTGGTCAAACAGCCACTTCCGGTTTTATTTCATTACAACATGGCTGCCAAACTAATTGACCAATCGAAATTCTGAAAGCATGTTGCACCAGTTCACATTAGGGACTATCAGTAGAGAGCATTTTCAGACCATTCCGTTCAGCGGTTTTCTCAAACGGCTTGACGAAAGAAGTTGTGGAAGAAAGAAGAAGAAAGAAGAAAAAACCGAACAATAAGAATAGGGGCCTCGCCCTTTGGGCTTGGGCCCCTAAAAAAACCGAACAATAAGAATAGGGGCCTCGCCCTTTGGGCTTGGGCCCCTAAAAAACCGGACAATAAGAATAGGGGCCTCGCCCTTCGGGCTTGGGCCCCTAAAGAAATTAAAGCCGCAAGCGGCGTCACCGGGGCCCAAGCTGATAAGATTCTGTTTCATAATTAATGAGGTCACATGTTAGACAATCAGCTGCAGGTAGATTGTATTATCAGTAACATGAGGTCGAAATGAAGTTGGTACCATGTATTTACCTGGTTTGGTTATCGAAATATGGTTTTCAGGATATATAATGAGCCATGTTCTTATGCACAATAATGAGATTACATAATCATATATAGCCATTTCTAATGTCAGTTACATCTTTCATTCAATGTCTTCATAATGACACTACTTACATGTCCTGCTCTGCGATAGTGTTTCAGATATGACTGCTATGTATATTAATGAGTTCACATGACCATATATGGTCATCTGTTATTTTTAAACAAATCTCTTGTTCACTGTTGTAATAATAACACAGGATTCATCTTCCTAACTGCAACAGTGTTTGAGATATAACGATTACGCATATTAATGAGCTCACATGACTATATATGGTCATCTATTATTTTAATTAAATCTTTTGTTCAATGTTGTCATAATAACACAGGATTCCACTTCCAAACTGCAACAGTGTTTGAGATATGACAGTTATGCATATTAATGAGCTCACATGACCATATATGGTCATTTGTTATTTTAATCGAATCTCTTGTTCAACGTTGTCATAATAACACAGGATTCATCATCCTAACTACAACAGTGCTTGAGTTATAACAGTTATGCATATTAATAAGGTTAGAAGCCCCCACCCCATGGGTGCCCAGCCACGTGGCCTAACAGTGTGCTATTGGGGCAAAATGATCCATCTGATGACACAAATGCACATACAAAATTTGAAAGAAATCAGACTAATACAAAACATGTAGTTGCATAATTTCTATTTTCACAAAATCCAAGATGGCGGCCAAACCACGTGACTGATCAAAATAATATTATTTTTCTCGTATGCAGCTAAGGCAAGACATGGTAAATATAAAAACATCTAGTAGATTGGTTGAATCGTCTCTGAGAAACAAATACCCAAACTTTTGGTCAATTTTGCTTAAAATCCAAAATGGCGGCCAAACCATGTGACTGATCTGAATTTTTTTTTAGGTTTCTGAAAGGGCTTGATACATAGATGCCATGAAGCAAAACTGAAAATATTCCCCCAAGTGTTGCCAGAGTAATAAACTACTTCCTGTTTAGAAGAAATCCAAAATGGTGGCCAAACCACGTGACCAATCGTAAACATTTTTTCAAACATAAATGGTATTCATATATAGAAGCTAAATACTACATATGAGAGCATTCTGCTTGGTGGTTCTGAAGAAGAAGATTTTAAAGTGTTTTTTGCCGTTTTTAGGAAAAACAAAATGGCGGGAAAAGTCACATGACCGCTAAAGTTTTTATTGCTGATATTTATTACACATGAGTTGTACTATATACCATAAAAAAATCTAGAAGCCTAGACCCTCAGAAAGTGGTCAAACAGCCACTTCCGGTTTTATTTCAATCCAATATGGCTGCCAAACTAATTGGGCAATCAAAATTCTGAAAGCATGTTGCACTAGGTCACATTAGGGACTATAAGTATAGAGCTTTTTCAGACTATTCAGTTTAGCAGTTTTCTCAAACGGCTTGACGAAAGAAGTTGTGGAAGAAAGAAGAAGAAGAAGAAGAAGAAGAAAGAAGAAGAAATTAAAGCCGCAAGCGGCGTCACAGGGGCCCAAGCTGACAAGATTCTGTTTCATAATTAATGTGGTCACATGTTAGACAATCAGGTAGCTTGAATTATCAGTAACATGAGGTCAAAATGAAGTTGGGTACCATGTATTTACCTGGTTTGGTTATCGAAATATGGTTTTCAGGATATATAATGAGCCATGTTCTTAATAATGAGATTACATAATCATATATAGCCATTTCTAATGTCAGTTACATCTTTCATTCAAGGTCTTCATAATGAAACTTGTTACATGTCCTGCTCTGCGACAGTGTTTCAGATATGACTGCTATGCATATTAATGAGTTCACATGACCATATATGGTCATCTGTTATTTTTAATCAAATCTCTTGTTCACTGTTGTCATAATAACACAGGATTCATCTTCCTAACTGCAACAGTGTTTAAGATATAATGGTTATGCATATTAATGAGTTCACATTACCATATATGGTTATCTGTTATTTTAATCAAATCTCTTGTTCACTGTTGTCATAATAACACAGGATTCATCTTCCTAACTGCAACAGTGTTTAAGATAAAATGGTTATGCATATTAATGAATTCACATGACCATATATGGTCATCTGTTATTTTAATCAAATCTTTTGTTCAATGTTGTCATAATAACACAGGATTCCACTTCCTAACTGCAACAGTGTTTGAGATATGACAGTTATGCATATTAATGAGCTCACATGACCATATATGGTCATTTGTTATTTTAATCGAATCTCTTGTTCAAGGTTGTCATAATAACACAGGATTCATCATCCTAACTACAACAGTGCTTGAGTTATAACAGTTATGCATATTAATGAGGTTAGAAGCCCCCCACCCCATGGGTGCCCAGCCACGTGGCCTAACAGTGTGCTATTGGGGCAAAATGATGCATCTGATGACACAAATGCACATACAAAATTTGAAAGAAATCAGACTAATACAAAACATGTAGTTGCATAATTTCTATTTTCACAAAATCCAAGATGGCGGCCAAACCACGTGACTGATCAAAATAATATTATTTTTCTCGTATGCAGCTAAGGCCAGGCATGGTAAATATAAAAACATCTAGTAGATTGGTTGAATCGTCTCTGAGAAACAAATACCCAAACTTTTGGTCAATTTTGCTTAAAATCCAAAATGGCGGCCAAACCATGTGACTGATCTGAAATTTTTTATAGGTTTCTGAAAGGGCTTGATACACAGATGCCATGAAGCAAAATTGAAAATATTCCCTCAAGTGTTGCCAGAGTAAAAAACTACTTCCTGTTTAGAAGAAATCCAAAATGGTGGCCAAACCACGTGACCAATCGTAAACATTTTTTCAAACATAAATGGGATTCATATATAGAAGCTAAATACTACATATGAGAGCATTCTGCTTGGTGGTTCTGAAGAAGAAGATTTTCAAGTGTTTTTTGCCGTTTTTAGGAAAAACAAAATGGCGGGAAAAGTCACATGACCGCTAAAGTTTTTATTGCTGATATTTATTACACATGAGTTGTACTATATACCATAAAAAAATCTAGACGCCTAGACCCTCAGAAAGTGGTCAAACAGTCACTTCCGGTTTCATTTCAATCCAATATGGCTGCCAAACTAATTGTCCAATCGAAATTCTGAAAGCATGTTGCACCAGTTCACATTAGGGACTATCAGTATAGAGCATTATCAGACCATTCCGTTCAGCGGTTTTCTCAAACGGCTTGACGAAAAAAGTTACGGAAGAAAGAAAGAAAGAAGAAAGAAAAAACCGGACAATAAGAATAGGGGCCACGCCTTACAGGCTTGGGCCCCTAAAGAAGAAGAAAAAACCGGACAATAAGAATAGGGGCCTCGCCCTTTGGGCTTGGGCCCCTAAAAAGGTATATTCGCTGGATTTTATTTTCAGCAAAAATAAAGTATTTTACAG
>NW_028188729.1:0-59341 GCF_978046115.1 Saccoglossus kowalevskii | reverse complement strand
GAAGTTTTTAATTAAAATTGTTTTCCATAAGAAAAATGAAACCATCATACATGGCCTTATAAACAGCCTTTTACTTCATAGTGGGGTGGGTGGAGTAAAGCTGTGATTATTTTTATTACTTTCTGACCATCTAGTTTGCCATTTACCATGTCCATATAAACTAAAGCTCCAGCCAATATCAGATTTGACTACTTGTTTCAAGCTATGGCACTTGGAAATGAGTGTTGTGACATGTGGCAAATGTCCAACTGTCTTGGTTAATAAGATTGGCTATATTTCAACTAGAAACAGGTAAACCAGTATACCTGTATGTACGAAGCCAGTGATCGTTATTCAAGCCAAAGAAACTGCATCTATTTATATAAATACACATGGACAGAGAATATTTTCTTGGAGCACTAAATGTGACAATTGCCCTACTGTCTGTGATAAATATACCACACCAGCTACATAGTGCCCGACGAGGAGTTGGGTAGGTAGTGAAGAAAAACATTGACTGAAGCCTGGCAGAGGACTGAATTGTTGTCAACAGCAACAAACATACTGGGAAAGTCAAAGACAGTGAAAAAACAAACAAACAAAAAACACACAGGCATATAAATACTAACTTTCTAGGATCTTTATTGACTCCAAGTAATCCAGAGTAGAACGAGATGAATCAACGCTATACTCCGCCATCTTTATTTTAATATTAGATGCAACCATTATTCTGTAGGGGACAACGGGTCATAACTTGAGGGGAGTTAACACCCATGATTTTTAAAATGCCTTGATCAATAAGAGTCTAAGTTACAGGGAACATTATTTTCATTTTTCAGTGGACCAATAAATGCATTTGACAGGAAAATAGAAAAACTCTACCACAACAGCAATTAGAACAGCTTGCTGCATTATAAGTATCACTTCCCTGTCAAATTAGTGGTTCATGCTTATTTGAATCTGAACATAACAGGCCAATTCTATCACACCTTGCTAGGCTTGAACTTCCATCCAATCAGAGCATTCCAAATGAACATGATTCTCCACAAAACTAGAGGGCGCTCTGACCAAAAAATTGCCATGATCTAAATAAAAAGAACTGAATGTCCACAGTTATGTCTGTAGGTGTACCTTACCTGCATGCAAAATAAAGTCCAAGATTGGTCGGTTATGTACGTACTTATCCAGAGTGAATTCATAACCATTTTAACACGTAGCCAGGGTAATGAAATTAAACGGTACCCACCGAAAAATACACAGGGTCAGAACCCTGACCAACATATTGAAATAAAGTCCAAGATTGGTCGGTTATGTACGTACTTATCCAGAGTGAATTCATAACCATTTTAACACGTAGCCAGGGTAATGAAATTAAACGGTACCCACCGAAAAATACACAGGGTCTGAACCCTGACCAACATATTGAAATAAAGTCCAAGATTGGTCGGTTATGTACGTACTTATCCAAAATGAATTCATAACCATTTTAACACGTAGCCAGGGTAGTGAAATTAAACGGTACCCACCGAAAAATACACAGGGTCAGAACCCTGACCAACACATTGAATTAAAGTCCAAGATTGGTCGGTTACGTACGTACTTATCCAGAGTGACTTCAGACCCATTTTAACACGTAGCCAGGGTAATGAAATTAAACGGTACCCACCGAAAAATACACAGGGTCAGAACCCTGACCAACACATTGAAATAAAGTCCAAGATTGGTCGGTTATGTACGTACTTATCCAAAATGAATTCATACCCATTTTAACACGTAGCCAGGGTGGTGAAATTAAACGGTACCCACCGAAAAATACACAGGGTCAGAACCCTGACCAACACATTGAAATAAAGTCCAAGATTGGTCGGTTATGTACGTACTTATCCAAAATGAATTCATACCCATTTTAACACGTAGCCAGGGTGGTGAAATTAAACGGTACCCACCGAAAAATACACAGGGTCAGAACCCTGACCAACATATTGAAATAAAGTCCAAGATTGGTCGGTTATGTACGTACTTATCCAAAATGAATTCATAACCATTTTAACACGTAGCCAGGGTAATGAAATTAAACGGTACCCACCGAAAAATACACAGGGTCTGAACCCTGACCAACATATTGAAATAAAGTCCAAGATTGGTCGGTTATGTACGTACTTATCCAAAATGAATTCATAACCATTTTAACACGTAGCCAGGGTAATGAAATTAAACGGTACCCACCGAAAAATACACAGGGTCTGAACCCTGACCAACACATTGAAATAAAGTCCAAGATTGGTCGGTTATGTACGTACTTATCCAAAATGAATTCATACCCATTTTAACACGTAGCCAGGGTGGTGAAATTAAACGGTACCCACCGAAAAATACACAGGGTCAGAACCCTGACCAACATATTGAAATAAAGTCCAAGATTGGTCGGTTATGTACGTACTTATCCAGAGTGAATTCATAACCATTTTAACACGTAGCCAGGGTAATGAAATTAAACGGTACCCACCGAAAAATACACAGGGTCAGAACCCTGACCAACATATTGAAATAAAGTCCAAGATTGGTCGGTTACGTACGTACTTATCCAAAATGAATTCATAACCATTTTAACACGTAGCCAGGGTAATGAACCAATGCATTGCCTGATATTAAATGTTAACTAACGTTTTAGTACATATGTATAAGCATTCAGTAATTTTAATGAAAAAAAAGTACATTTATCTTAGTAATAGTGACACCTGTTGTTTAGTGTGATGAACCCCCACGGTTGGGTACAGGAGCATAGAAGTTTTTAATTAAAATTGTTTTCCATAAGAAAAATGAAACCATCATACATGGCCTTATAAACAGCCTTTTACTTCATAGTGGGGTGGGTGGAGTAAAGCTGTGATTATTTTTATTACTTTCTGACCATCTAGTTTGCCATTTACCATGTCCATATAAACTAAAGCTCCAGCCAATATCAGATTTGACTACTTGTTTCAAGCTATGGCACTTGGAAATGAGTGTTGTGACATGTGGCAAATGTCCAACTGTCTTGGTTAATAAGATTGGCTATATTTCAACTAGAAACAGGTAAACCAGTATACCTGTATGTACGAAGCCAGTGATCGTTATTCAAGCCAAAGAAACTGCATCTATTTATATAAATACACATGGACAGAGAATATTTTCTTGGAGCACTAAATGTGACAATTGCCCTACTGTCTGTGATAAATATACCACACCAGCTACATAGTGCCCGACGAGGAGTTGGGTAGGTAGTGAAGAAAAACATTGACTGAAGCCTGGCAGAGGACTGAATTGTTGTCAACAGCAACAAACATACTGGGAAAGTCAAAGACAGTGAAAAAACAAACAAACAAAAAACACACAGGCATATAAATACTAACTTTCTAGGATCTTTATTGACTCCAAGTAATCCAGAGTAGAACGAGATGAATCAACGCTATACTCCGCCATCTTTATTTTAATATTAGATGCAACCATTATTCTGTAGGGGACAACGGGTCATAACTTGAGGGGAGTTAACACCCATGATTTTTAAAATGCCTTGATCAATAAGAGTCTAAGTTACAGGGAACATTATTTTCATTTTTCAGTGGACCAATAAATGCATTTGACAGGAAAATAGAAAAACTCTACCACAACAGCAATTAGAACAGCTTGCTGCATTATAAGTATCACTTCCCTGTCAAATTAGTGGTTCATGCTTATTTGAATCTGAACATAACAGGCCAATTCTATCACACCTTGCTAGGCTTGAACTTCCATCCAATCAGAGCATTCCAAATGAACATGATTCTCCACAAAACTAGAGGGCGCTCTGACCAAAAAATTGCCATGATCTAAATAAAAAGAACTGAATGTCCACAGTTATGTCTGTAGGTGTACCTTACCTGCATGCAAAATAAAGTCCAAGATTGGTCGGTTATGTACGTACTTATCCAGAGTGAATTCATAACCATTTTAACACGTAGCCAGGGTAATGAAATTAAACGGTACCCACCGAAAAATACACAGGGTCAGAACCCTGACCAACATATTGAAATAAAGTCCAAGATTGGTCGGTTATGTACGTACTTATCCAGAGTGAATTCATAACCATTTTAACACGTAGCCAGGGTAATGAAATTAAACGGTACCCACCGAAAAATACACAGGGTCTGAACCCTGACCAACATATTGAAATAAAGTCCAAGATTGGTCGGTTATGTACGTACTTATCCAAAATGAATTCATAACCATTTTAACACGTAGCCAGGGTAGTGAAATTAAACGGTACCCACCGAAAAATACACAGGGTCAGAACCCTGACCAACACATTGAATTAAAGTCCAAGATTGGTCGGTTACGTACGTACTTATCCAGAGTGACTTCAGACCCATTTTAACACGTAGCCAGGGTAATGAAATTAAACGGTACCCACCGAAAAATACACAGGGTCAGAACCCTGACCAACATATTGAAATAAAGTCCAAGATTGGTCGGTTATGTACGTACTTATCCAAAATGAATTCATAACCATTTTAACACGTAGCCAGGGTAATGAAATTAAACGGTACCCACCGAAAAATACACAGGGTCAGAACCCTGACCAACATATTGAAATAAAGTCCAAGATTGGTCGGTTATGTACGTACTTATCCAGAGTGACTTCAGACCCATTTTAACACGTAGCCAGGGTAATGAAATTAAACGGTACCCACCGAAAAATACACAGGGTCAGAACCCTGACCAACACATTGAATTAAAGTCCAAGATTGGTCGGTTACGTACGTACTTATCCAGAGTGACTTCAGACCCATTTTAACACGTAGCCAGGGTAATGAAATTAAACGGTACCCACCGAAAAATACACAGGGTCAGAACCCTGACCAACACATTGAATTAAAGTCCAAGATTGGTCGGTTACGTACGTACTTATCCAGAGTGACTTCAGACCCATTTTAACACGTAGCCAGGGTAATGAAATTAAACGGTACCCACCGAAAAATACACAGGGTCAGAACCCTGACCAACACATTGAAATAAAGTCCAAGATTGGTCGGTTATGTACGTACTTATCCAAAATGAATTCATACCCATTTTAACACGTAGCCAGGGTGGTGAAATTAAACGGTACCCACCGAAAAATACACAGGGTCAGAACCCTGACCAACACATTGAAATAAAGTCCAAGATTGGTCGGTTATGTACGTACTTATCCAAAATGAATTCATAACCATTTTAACACGTAGCCAGGGTAATGAAATTAAACGGTACCCACCGAAAAATACACAGGGTCTGAACCCTGACCAACATATTGAAATAAAGTCCAAGATTGGTCGGTTATGTACGTACTTATCCAAAATGAATTCATAACCATTTTAACACGTAGCCAGGGTAGTGAAATTAAACGGTACCCACCGAAAAATACACAGGGTCAGAACCCTGACCAACACATTGAATTAAAGTCCAAGATTGGTCGGTTACGTACGTACTTATCCAGAGTGACTTCAGACCCATTTTAACACGTAGCCAGGGTAATGAAATTAAACGGTACCCACCGAAAAATACACAGGGTCAGAACCCTGACCAACACATTGAAATAAAGTCCAAGATTGGTCGGTTATGTACGTACTTATCCAAAATGAATTCATACCCATTTTAACACGTAGCCAGGGTGGTGAAATTAAACGGTACCCACCGAAAAATACACAGGGTCAGAACCCTGACCAACACATTGAAATAAAGTCCAAGATTGGTCGGTTATGTACGTACTTATCCAAAATGAATTCATACCCATTTTAACACGTAGCCAGGGTGGTGAAATTAAACGGTACCCACCGAAAAATACACAGGGTCAGAACCCTGACCAACATATTGAAATAAAGTCCAAGATTGGTCGGTTATGTACGTACTTATCCAAAATGAATTCATAACCATTTTAACACGTAGCCAGGGTAATGAAATTAAACGGTACCCACCGAAAAATACACAGGGTCTGAACCCTGACCAACATATTGAAATAAAGTCCAAGATTGGTCGGTTATGTACGTACTTATCCAAAATGAATTCATAACCATTTTAACACGTAGCCAGGGTAATGAAATTAAACGGTACCCACCGAAAAATACACAGGGTCTGAACCCTGACCAACACATTGAAATAAAGTCCAAGATTGGTCGGTTATGTACGTACTTATCCAAAATGAATTCATACCCATTTTAACACGTAGCCAGGGTGGTGAAATTAAACGGTACCCACCGAAAAATACACAGGGTCAGAACCCTGACCAACATATTGAAATAAAGTCCAAGATTGGTCGGTTATGTACGTACTTATCCAGAGTGAATTCATAACCATTTTAACACGTAGCCAGGGTAATGAAATTAAACGGTACCCACCGAAAAATACACAGGGTCAGAACCCTGACCAACATATTGAAATAAAGTCCAAGATTGGTCGGTTACGTACGTACTTATCCAAAATGAATTCATAACCATTTTAACACGTAGCCAGGGTAATGAACCAATGCATTGCCTGATATTAAATGTTAACTAACGTTTTAGTACATATGTATAAGCATTCAGTAATTTTAATGAAAAAAAAGTACATTTATCTTAGTAATAGTGACACCTGTTGTTTAGTGTGATGAACCCCCACGGTTGGGTACAGGAGCATAGAAGTTTTTAATTAAAATTGTTTTCCATAAGAAAAATGAAACCATCATACATGGCCTTATAAACAGCCTTTTACTTCATAGTGGGGTGGGTGGAGTAAAGCTGTGATTATTTTTATTACTTTCTGACCATCTAGTTTGCCATTTACCATGTCCATATAAACTAAAGCTCCAGCCAATATCAGATTTGACTACTTGTTTCAAGCTATGGCACTTGGAAATGAGTGTTGTGACATGTGGCAAATGTCCAACTGTCTTGGTTAATAAGATTGGCTATATTTCAACTAGAAACAGGTAAACCAGTATACCTGTATGTACGAAGCCAGTGATCGTTATTCAAGCCAAAGAAACTGCATCTATTTATATAAATACACATGGACAGAGAATATTTTCTTGGAGCACTAAATGTGACAATTGCCCTACTGTCTGTGATAAATATACCACACCAGCTACATAGTGCCCGACGAGGAGTTGGGTAGGTAGTGAAGAAAAACATTGACTGAAGCCTGGCAGAGGACTGAATTGTTGTCAACAGCAACAAACATACTGGGAAAGTCAAAGACAGTGAAAAAACAAACAAACAAAAAACACACAGGCATATAAATACTAACTTTCTAGGATCTTTATTGACTCCAAGTAATCCAGAGTAGAACGAGATGAATCAACGCTATACTCCGCCATCTTTATTTTAATATTAGATGCAACCATTATTCTGTAGGGGACAACGGGTCATAACTTGAGGGGAGTTAACACCCATGATTTTTAAAATGCCTTGATCAATAAGAGTCTAAGTTACAGGGAACATTATTTTCATTTTTCAGTGGACCAATAAATGCATTTGACAGGAAAATAGAAAAACTCTACCACAACAGCAATTAGAACAGCTTGCTGCATTATAAGTATCACTTCCCTGTCAAATTAGTGGTTCATGCTTATTTGAATCTGAACATAACAGGCCAATTCTATCACACCTTGCTAGGCTTGAACTTCCATCCAATCAGAGCATTCCAAATGAACATGATTCTCCACAAAACTAGAGGGCGCTCTGACCAAAAAATTGCCATGATCTAAATAAAAAGAACTGAATGTCCACAGTTATGTCTGTAGGTGTACCTTACCTGCATGCAAAATAAAGTCCAAGATTGGTCGGTTATGTACGTACTTATCCAGAGTGAATTCATAACCATTTTAACACGTAGCCAGGGTAATGAAATTAAACGGTACCCACCGAAAAATACACAGGGTCAGAACCCTGACCAACATATTGAAATAAAGTCCAAGATTGGTCGGTTATGTACGTACTTATCCAGAGTGAATTCATAACCATTTTAACACGTAGCCAGGGTAATGAAATTAAACGGTACCCACCGAAAAATACACAGGGTCTGAACCCTGACCAACATATTGAAATAAAGTCCAAGATTGGTCGGTTATGTACGTACTTATCCAAAATGAATTCATAACCATTTTAACACGTAGCCAGGGTAGTGAAATTAAACGGTACCCACCGAAAAATACACAGGGTCAGAACCCTGACCAACACATTGAATTAAAGTCCAAGATTGGTCGGTTACGTACGTACTTATCCAGAGTGACTTCAGACCCATTTTAACACGTAGCCAGGGTAATGAAATTAAACGGTACCCACCGAAAAATACACAGGGTCAGAACCCTGACCAACATATTGAAATAAAGTCCAAGATTGGTCGGTTATGTACGTACTTATCCAAAATGAATTCATAACCATTTTAACACGTAGCCAGGGTAATGAAATTAAACGGTACCCACCGAAAAATACACAGGGTCAGAACCCTGACCAACATATTGAAATAAAGTCCAAGATTGGTCGGTTATGTACGTACTTATCCAGAGTGACTTCAGACCCATTTTAACACGTAGCCAGGGTAATGAAATTAAACGGTACCCACCGAAAAATACACAGGGTCAGAACCCTGACCAACACATTGAATTAAAGACCAAGATTGGTCGGTTACGTACGTACTTATCCAGAGTGACTTCAGACCCATTTTAACACGTAGCCAGGGTAATGAAATTAAACGGTACCCACCGAAAAATACACAGGGTCAGAACCCTGACCAACACATTGAATTAAAGTCCAAGATTGGTCGGTTACGTACGTACTTATCCAGAGTGACTTCAGACCCATTTTAACACGTAGCCAGGGTAATGAAATTAAACGGTACCCACCGAAAAATACACAGGGTCAGAACCCTGACCAACACATTGAAATAAAGTCCAAGATTGGTCGGTTATGTACGTACTTATCCAAAATGAATTCATACCCATTTTAACACGTAGCCAGGGTGGTGAAATTAAACGGTACCCACCGAAAAATACACAGGGTCAGAACCCTGACCAACACATTGAAATAAAGTCCAAGATTGGTCGGTTATGTACGTACTTATCCAAAATGAATTCATAACCATTTTAACACGTAGCCAGGGTAATGAAATTAAACGGTACCCACCGAAAAATACACAGGGTCTGAACCCTGACCAACATATTGAAATAAAGTCCAAGATTGGTCGGTTATGTACGTACTTATCCAAAATGAATTCATAACCATTTTAACACGTAGCCAGGGTAGTGAAATTAAACGGTACCCACCGAAAAATACACAGGGTCAGAACCCTGACCAACACATTGAATTAAAGTCCAAGATTGGTCGGTTACGTACGTACTTATCCAGAGTGACTTCAGACCCATTTTAACACGTAGCCAGGGTAATGAAATTAAACGGTACCCACCGAAAAATACACAGGGTCAGAACCCTGACCAACACATTGAAATAAAGTCCAAGATTGGTCGGTTATGTACGTACTTATCCAAAATGAATTCATACCCATTTTAACACGTAGCCAGGGTGGTGAAATTAAACGGTACCCACCGAAAAATACACAGGGTCAGAACCCTGACCAACACATTGAAATAAAGTCCAAGATTGGTCGGTTATGTACGTACTTATCCAAAATGAATTCATACCCATTTTAACACGTAGCCAGGGTGGTGAAATTAAACGGTACCCACCGAAAAATACACAGGGTCAGAACCCTGACCAACATATTGAAATAAAGTCCAAGATTGGTCGGTTATGTACGTACTTATCCAAAATGAATTCATAACCATTTTAACACGTAGCCAGGGTAATGAAATTAAACGGTACCCACCGAAAAATACACAGGGTCTGAACCCTGACCAACACATTGAAATAAAGTCCAAGATTGGTCGGTTATGTACGTACTTATCCAAAATGAATTCATACCCATTTTAACACGTAGCCAGGGTGGTGAAATTAAACGGTACCCACCGAAAAATACACAGGGTCAGAACCCTGACCAACATATTGAAATAAAGTCCAAGATTGGTCGGTTATGTACGTACTTATCCAAAATGAATTCATACCCATTTTAACACGTAGCCAGGGTGGTGAAATTAAACGGTACCCACCGAAAAATACACAGGGTCAGAACCCTGACCAACATATTGAAATAAAGTCCAAGATTGGTCGGTTATGTACGTACTTATCCAAAATGAATTCATAACCATTTTAACACGTAGCCAGGGTAATGAAATTAAACGGTACCCACCGAAAAATACACAGGGTCTGAACCCTGACCAACATATTGAAATAAAGTCCAAGATTGGTCGGTTATGTACGTACTTATCCAAAATGAATTCATAACCATTTTAACACGTAGCCAGGGTAATGAAATTAAACGGTACCCACCGAAAAATACACAGGGTCTGAACCCTGACCAACACATTGAAATAAAGTCCAAGATTGGTCGGTTATGTACGTACTTATCCAAAATGAATTCATACCCATTTTAACACGTAGCCAGGGTGGTGAAATTAAACGGTACCCACCGAAAAATACACAGGGTCAGAACCCTGACCAACATATTGAAATAAAGTCCAAGATTGGTCGGTTATGTACGTACTTATCCAGAGTGAATTCATAACCATTTTAACACGTAGCCAGGGTAATGAAATTAAACGGTACCCACCGAAAAATACACAGGGTCAGAACCCTGACCAACATATTGAAATAAAGTCCAAGATTGGTCGGTTACGTACGTACTTATCCAAAATGAATTCATAACCATTTTAACACGTAGCCAGGGTAATGAACCAATGCATTGCCTGATATTAAATGTTAACTAACGTTTTAGTACATATGTATAAGCATTCAGTAATTTTAATGAAAAAAAAGTACATTTATCTTAGTAATAGTGACACCTGTTGTTTAGTGTGATGAACCCCCACGGTTGGGTACAGGAGCATAGAAGTTTTTAATTAAAATTGTTTTCCATAAGAAAAATGAAACCATCATACATGGCCTTATAAACAGCCTTTTACTTCATAGTGGGGTGGGTGGAGTAAAGCTGTGATTATTTTTATTACTTTCTGACCATCTAGTTTGCCATTTACCATGTCCATATAAACTAAAGCTCCAGCCAATATCAGATTTGACTACTTGTTTCAAGCTATGGCACTTGGAAATGAGTGTTGTGACATGTGGCAAATGTCCAACTGTCTTGGTTAATAAGATTGGCTATATTTCAACTAGAAACAGGTAAACCAGTATACCTGTATGTACGAAGCCAGTGATCGTTATTCAAGCCAAAGAAACTGCATCTATTTATATAAATACACATGGACAGAGAATATTTTCTTGGAGCACTAAATGTGACAATTGCCCTACTGTCTGTGATAAATATACCACACCAGCTACATAGTGCCCGACGAGGAGTTGGGTAGGTAGTGAAGAAAAACATTGACTGAAGCCTGGCAGAGGACTGAATTGTTGTCAACAGCAACAAACATACTGGGAAAGTCAAAGACAGTGAAAAAACAAACAAACAAAAAACACACAGGCATATAAATACTAACTTTCTAGGATCTTTATTGACTCCAAGTAATCCAGAGTAGAACGAGATGAATCAACGCTATACTCCGCCATCTTTATTTTAATATTAGATGCAACCATTATTCTGTAGGGGACAACGGGTCATAACTTGAGGGGAGTTAACACCCATGATTTTTAAAATGCCTTGATCAATAAGAGTCTAAGTTACAGGGAACATTATTTTCATTTTTCAGTGGACCAATAAATGCATTTGACAGGAAAATAGAAAAACTCTACCACAACAGCAATTAGAACAGCTTGCTGCATTATAAGTATCACTTCCCTGTCAAATTAGTGGTTCATGCTTATTTGAATCTGAACATAACAGGCCAATTCTATCACACCTTGCTAGGCTTGAACTTCCATCCAATCAGAGCATTCCAAATGAACATGATTCTCCACAAAACTAGAGGGCGCTCTGACCAAAAAATTGCCATGATCTAAATAAAAAGAACTGAATGTCCACAGTTATGTCTGTAGGTGTACCTTACCTGCATGCAAAATAAAGTCCAAGATTGGTCGGTTATGTACGTACTTATCCAGAGTGAATTCATAACCATTTTAACACGTAGCCAGGGTAATGAAATTAAACGGTACCCACCGAAAAATACACAGGGTCAGAACCCTGACCAACATATTGAAATAAAGTCCAAGATTGGTCGGTTATGTACGTACTTATCCAGAGTGAATTCATAACCATTTTAACACGTAGCCAGGGTAATGAAATTAAACGGTACCCACCGAAAAATACACAGGGTCTGAACCCTGACCAACATATTGAAATAAAGTCCAAGATTGGTCGGTTATGTACGTACTTATCCAAAATGAATTCATAACCATTTTAACACGTAGCCAGGGTAGTGAAATTAAACGGTACCCACCGAAAAATACACAGGGTCAGAACCCTGACCAACACATTGAATTAAAGTCCAAGATTGGTCGGTTACGTACGTACTTATCCAGAGTGACTTCAGACCCATTTTAACACGTAGCCAGGGTAATGAAATTAAACGGTACCCACCGAAAAATACACAGGGTCAGAACCCTGACCAACACATTGAAATAAAGTCCAAGATTGGTCGGTTATGTACGTACTTATCCAAAATGAATTCATACCCATTTTAACACGTAGCCAGGGTGGTGAAATTAAACGGTACCCACCGAAAAATACACAGGGTCAGAACCCTGACCAACACATTGAAATAAAGTCCAAGATTGGTCGGTTATGTACGTACTTATCCAAAATGAATTCATACCCATTTTAACACGTAGCCAGGGTGGTGAAATTAAACGGTACCCACCGAAAAATACACAGGGTCAGAACCCTGACCAACATATTGAAATAAAGTCCAAGATTGGTCGGTTATGTACGTACTTATCCAAAATGAATTCATAACCATTTTAACACGTAGCCAGGGTAATGAAATTAAACGGTACCCACCGAAAAATACACAGGGTCTGAACCCTGACCAACATATTGAAATAAAGTCCAAGATTGGTCGGTTATGTACGTACTTATCCAAAATGAATTCATAACCATTTTAACACGTAGCCAGGGTAATGAAATTAAACGGTACCCACCGAAAAATACACAGGGTCTGAACCCTGACCAACATATTGAAATAAAGTCCAAGATTGGTCGGTTATGTACGTACTTATCCAAAATGAATTCATAACCATTTTAACACGTAGCCAGGGTAATGAAATTAAACGGTACCCACCGAAAAATACACAGGGTCTGAACCCTGACCAACACATTGAAATAAAGTCCAAGATTGGTCGGTTATGTACGTACTTATCCAAAATGAATTCATACCCATTTTAACACGTAGCCAGGGTGGTGAAATTAAACGGTACCCACCGAAAAATACACAGGGTCAGAACCCTGACCAACATATTGAAATAAAGTCCAAGATTGGTCGGTTATGTACGTACTTATCCAGAGTGACTTCAGACCCATTTTAACACGTAGCCAGGGTAATGAAATTAAACGGTACCCACCGAAAAATACACAGGGTCAGAACCCTGACCAACACATTGAATTAAAGTCCAAGATTGGTCGGTTACGTACGTACTTATCCAGAGTGACTTCAGACCCATTTTAACACGTAGCCAGGGTAATGAAATTAAACGGTACCCACCGAAAAATACACAGGGTCAGAACCCTGACCAACACATTGAATTAAAGTCCAAGATTGGTCGGTTACGTACGTACTTATCCAGAGTGACTTCAGACCCATTTTAACACGTAGCCAGGGTAATGAAATTAAACGGTACCCACCGAAAAATACACAGGGTCAGAACCCTGACCAACACATTGAAATAAAGTCCAAGATTGGTCGGTTATGTACGTACTTATCCAAAATGAATTCATACCCATTTTAACACGTAGCCAGGGTGGTGAAATTAAACGGTACCCACCGAAAAATACACAGGGTCAGAACCCTGACCAACACATTGAAATAAAGTCCAAGATTGGTCGGTTATGTACGTACTTATCCAAAATGAATTCATAACCATTTTAACACGTAGCCAGGGTAATGAAATTAAACGGTACCCACCGAAAAATACACAGGGTCTGAACCCTGACCAACATATTGAAATAAAGTCCAAGATTGGTCGGTTATGTACGTACTTATCCAAAATGAATTCATAACCATTTTAACACGTAGCCAGGGTAGTGAAATTAAACGGTACCCACCGAAAAATACACAGGGTCAGAACCCTGACCAACACATTGAATTAAAGTCCAAGATTGGTCGGTTACGTACGTACTTATCCAGAGTGACTTCAGACCCATTTTAACACGTAGCCAGGGTAATGAAATTAAACGGTACCCACCGAAAAATACACAGGGTCAGAACCCTGACCAACACATTGAAATAAAGTCCAAGATTGGTCGGTTATGTACGTACTTATCCAAAATGAATTCATACCCATTTTAACACGTAGCCAGGGTGGTGAAATTAAACGGTACCCACCGAAAAATACACAGGGTCAGAACCCTGACCAACACATTGAAATAAAGTCCAAGATTGGTCGGTTATGTACGTACTTATCCAAAATGAATTCATACCCATTTTAACACGTAGCCAGGGTGGTGAAATTAAACGGTACCCACCGAAAAATACACAGGGTCAGAACCCTGACCAACATATTGAAATAAAGTCCAAGATTGGTCGGTTATGTACGTACTTATCCAAAATGAATTCATAACCATTTTAACACGTAGCCAGGGTAATGAAATTAAACGGTACCCACCGAAAAATACACAGGGTCTGAACCCTGACCAACATATTGAAATAAAGTCCAAGATTGGTCGGTTATGTACGTACTTATCCAAAATGAATTCATAACCATTTTAACACGTAGCCAGGGTAATGAAATTAAACGGTACCCACCGAAAAATACACAGGGTCTGAACCCTGACCAACACATTGAAATAAAGTCCAAGATTGGTCGGTTATGTACGTACTTATCCAAAATGAATTCATACCCATTTTAACACGTAGCCAGGGTGGTGAAATTAAACGGTACCCACCGAAAAATACACAGGGTCAGAACCCTGACCAACATATTGAAATAAAGTCCAAGATTGGTCGGTTATGTACGTACTTATCCAAAATGAATTCATACCCATTTTAACACGTAGCCAGGGTGGTGAAATTAAACGGTACCCACCGAAAAATACACAGGGTCAGAACCCTGACCAACATATTGAAATAAAGTCCAAGATTGGTCGGTTATGTACGTACTTATCCAAAATGAATTCATAACCATTTTAACACGTAGCCAGGGTAATGAAATTAAACGGTACCCACCGAAAAATACACAGGGTCTGAACCCTGACCAACATATTGAAATAAAGTCCAAGATTGGTCGGTTATGTACGTACTTATCCAAAATGAATTCATAACCATTTTAACACGTAGCCAGGGTAATGAAATTAAACGGTACCCACCGAAAAATACACAGGGTCTGAACCCTGACCAACACATTGAAATAAAGTCCAAGATTGGTCGGTTATGTACGTACTTATCCAAAATGAATTCATACCCATTTTAACACGTAGCCAGGGTGGTGAAATTAAACGGTACCCACCGAAAAATACACAGGGTCAGAACCCTGACCAACATATTGAAATAAAGTCCAAGATTGGTCGGTTATGTACGTACTTATCCAGAGTGAATTCATAACCATTTTAACACGTAGCCAGGGTAATGAAATTAAACGGTACCCACCGAAAAATACACAGGGTCAGAACCCTGACCAACATATTGAAATAAAGTCCAAGATTGGTCGGTTACGTACGTACTTATCCAAAATGAATTCATAACCATTTTAACACGTAGCCAGGGTAATGAACCAATGCATTGCCTGATATTAAATGTTAACTAACGTTTTAGTACATATGTATAAGCATTCAGTAATTTTAATGAAAAAAAAGTACATTTATCTTAGTAATAGTGACACCTGTTGTTTAGTGTGATGAACCCCCACGGTTGGGTACAGGAGCATAGAAGTTTTTAATTAAAATTGTTTTCCATAAGAAAAATGAAACCATCATACATGGCCTTATAAACAGCCTTTTACTTCATAGTGGGGTGGGTGGAGTAAAGCTGTGATTATTTTTATTACTTTCTGACCATCTAGTTTGCCATTTACCATGTCCATATAAACTAAAGCTCCAGCCAATATCAGATTTGACTACTTGTTTCAAGCTATGGCACTTGGAAATGAGTGTTGTGACATGTGGCAAATGTCCAACTGTCTTGGTTAATAAGATTGGCTATATTTCAACTAGAAACAGGTAAACCAGTATACCTGTATGTACGAAGCCAGTGATCGTTATTCAAGCCAAAGAAACTGCATCTATTTATATAAATACACATGGACAGAGAATATTTTCTTGGAGCACTAAATGTGACAATTGCCCTACTGTCTGTGATAAATATACCACACCAGCTACATAGTGCCCGACGAGGAGTTGGGTAGGTAGTGAAGAAAAACATTGACTGAAGCCTGGCAGAGGACTGAATTGTTGTCAACAGCAACAAACATACTGGGAAAGTCAAAGACAGTGAAAAAACAAACAAACAAAAAACACACAGGCATATAAATACTAACTTTCTAGGATCTTTATTGACTCCAAGTAATCCAGAGTAGAACGAGATGAATCAACGCTATACTCCGCCATCTTTATTTTAATATTAGATGCAACCATTATTCTGTAGGGGACAACGGGTCATAACTTGAGGGGAGTTAACACCCATGATTTTTAAAATGCCTTGATCAATAAGAGTCTAAGTTACAGGGAACATTATTTTCATTTTTCAGTGGACCAATAAATGCATTTGACAGGAAAATAGAAAAACTCTACCACAACAGCAATTAGAACAGCTTGCTGCATTATAAGTATCACTTCCCTGTCAAATTAGTGGTTCATGCTTATTTGAATCTGAACATAACAGGCCAATTCTATCACACCTTGCTAGGCTTGAACTTCCATCCAATCAGAGCATTCCAAATGAACATGATTCTCCACAAAACTAGAGGGCGCTCTGACCAAAAAATTGCCATGATCTAAATAAAAAGAACTGAATGTCCACAGTTATGTCTGTAGGTGTACCTTACCTGCATGCAAAATAAAGTCCAAGATTGGTCGGTTATGTACGTACTTATCCAGAGTGAATTCATAACCATTTTAACACGTAGCCAGGGTAATGAAATTAAACGGTACCCACCGAAAAATACACAGGGTCAGAACCCTGACCAACATATTGAAATAAAGTCCAAGATTGGTCGGTTATGTACGTACTTATCCAGAGTGAATTCATAACCATTTTAACACGTAGCCAGGGTAATGAAATTAAACGGTACCCACCGAAAAATACACAGGGTCTGAACCCTGACCAACATATTGAAATAAAGTCCAAGATTGGTCGGTTATGTACGTACTTATCCAAAATGAATTCATAACCATTTTAACACGTAGCCAGGGTAGTGAAATTAAACGGTACCCACCGAAAAATACACAGGGTCAGAACCCTGACCAACACATTGAATTAAAGTCCAAGATTGGTCGGTTACGTACGTACTTATCCAGAGTGACTTCAGACCCATTTTAACACGTAGCCAGGGTAATGAAATTAAACGGTACCCACCGAAAAATACACAGGGTCAGAACCCTGACCAACATATTGAAATAAAGTCCAAGATTGGTCGGTTATGTACGTACTTATCCAAAATGAATTCATAACCATTTTAACACGTAGCCAGGGTAATGAAATTAAACGGTACCCACCGAAAAATACACAGGGTCAGAACCCTGACCAACATATTGAAATAAAGTCCAAGATTGGTCGGTTATGTACGTACTTATCCAGAGTGACTTCAGACCCATTTTAACACGTAGCCAGGGTAATGAAATTAAACGGTACCCACCGAAAAATACACAGGGTCAGAACCCTGACCAACACATTGAATTAAAGTCCAAGATTGGTCGGTTACGTACGTACTTATCCAGAGTGACTTCAGACCCATTTTAACACGTAGCCAGGGTAATGAAATTAAACGGTACCCACCGAAAAATACACAGGGTCAGAACCCTGACCAACACATTGAATTAAAGTCCAAGATTGGTCGGTTACGTACGTACTTATCCAGAGTGACTTCAGACCCATTTTAACACGTAGCCAGGGTAATGAACCAATGCATTGCCTGATATTAAATGTTAACTAACGTTTTAGTACATATGTATAAGCATAATTTTATGTCCACAGTTATGTCTGTAGGTGTACCTTACCTGCATGCAAAATAAAGTCCAAGATTGGTCGGTTATGTACGTACTTATCCAGAGTGAATTCATAACCATTTTAACACGTAGCCAGGGTAATGAAATTAAACGGTACCCACCGAAAAATACACAGGGTCAGAACCCTGACCAACATATTGAAATAAAGTCCAAGATTGGTCGGTTACGTACGTACTTATCCAAAATGAATTCATACCCATTTTAACACGTAGCCAGGGTGGTGAAATTAAACGGTACCCACCGAAAAATACACAGGGTCAGAACCCTGACCAACACATTGAAATAAAGTCCAAGATTGGTCGGTTATGTACGTACTTATCCAAAATGAATTCATACCCATTTTAACACGTAGCCAGGGTGGTGAAATTAAACGGTACCCACCGAAAAATACACAGGGTCAGAACCCTGACCAACATATTGAAATAAAGTCCAAGATTGGTCGGTTATGTACGTACTTATCCAAAATGAATTCATAACCATTTTAACACGTAGCCAGGGTAATGAAATTAAACGGTACCCACCGAAAAATACACAGGGTCTGAACCCTGACCAACATATTGAAATAAAGTCCAAGATTGGTCGGTTATGTACGTACTTATCCAAAATGAATTCATAACCATTTTAACACGTAGCCAGGGTAATGAAATTAAACGGTACCCACCGAAAAATACACAGGGTCTGAACCCTGACCAACACATTGAAATAAAGTCCAAGATTGGTCGGTTATGTACGTACTTATCCAAAATGAATTCATACCCATTTTAACACGTAGCCAGGGTGGTGAAATTAAACGGTACCCACCGAAAAATACACAGGGTCAGAACCCTGACCAACATATTGAAATAAAGTCCAAGATTGGTCGGTTATGTACGTACTTATCCAGAGTGAATTCATAACCATTTTAACACGTAGCCAGGGTAATGAAATTAAACGGTACCCACCGAAAAATACACAGGGTCAGAACCCTGACCAACATATTGAAATAAAGTCCAAGATTGGTCGGTTACGTACGTACTTATCCAAAATGAATTCATAACCATTTTAACACGTAGCCAGGGTAATGAACCAATGCATTGCCTGATATTAAATGTTAACTAACGTTTTAGTACATATGTATAAGCATTCAGTAATTTTAATGAAAAAAAAGTACATTTATCTTAGTAATAGTGACACCTGTTGTTTAGTGTGATGAACCCCCACGGTTGGGTACAGGAGCATAGAAGTTTTTAATTAAAATTGTTTTCCATAAGAAAAATGAAACCATCATACATGGCCTTATAAACAGCCTTTTACTTCATAGTGGGGTGGGTGGAGTAAAGCTGTGATTATTTTTATTACTTTCTGACCATCTAGTTTGCCATTTACCATGTCCATATAAACTAAAGCTCCAGCCAATATCAGATTTGACTACTTGTTTCAAGCTATGGCACTTGGAAATGAGTGTTGTGACATGTGGCAAATGTCCAACTGTCTTGGTTAATAAGATTGGCTATATTTCAACTAGAAACAGGTAAACCAGTATACCTGTATGTACGAAGCCAGTGATCGTTATTCAAGCCAAAGAAACTGCATCTATTTATATAAATACACATGGACAGAGAATATTTTCTTGGAGCACTAAATGTGACAATTGCCCTACTGTCTGTGATAAATATACCACACCAGCTACATAGTGCCCGACGAGGAGTTGGGTAGGTAGTGAAGAAAAACATTGACTGAAGCCTGGCAGAGGACTGAATTGTTGTCAACAGCAACAAACATACTGGGAAAGTCAAAGACAGTGAAAAAACAAACAAACAAAAAACACACAGGCATATAAATACTAACTTTCTAGGATCTTTATTGACTCCAAGTAATCCAGAGTAGAACGAGATGAATCAACGCTATACTCCGCCATCTTTATTTTAATATTAGATGCAACCATTATTCTGTAGGGGACAACGGGTCATAACTTGAGGGGAGTTAACACCCATGATTTTTAAAATGCCTTGATCAATAAGAGTCTAAGTTACAGGGAACATTATTTTCATTTTTCAGTGGACCAATAAATGCATTTGACAGGAAAATAGAAAAACTCTACCACAACAGCAATTAGAACAGCTTGCTGCATTATAAGTATCACTTCCCTGTCAAATTAGTGGTTCATGCTTATTTGAATCTGAACATAACAGGCCAATTCTATCACACCTTGCTAGGCTTGAACTTCCATCCAATCAGAGCATTCCAAATGAACATGATTCTCCACAAAACTAGAGGGCGCTCTGACCAAAAAATTGCCATGATCTAAATAAAAAGAACTGAATGTCCACAGTTATGTCTGTAGGTGTACCTTACCTGCATGCAAAATAAAGTCCAAGATTGGTCGGTTATGTACGTACTTATCCAGAGTGAATTCATAACCATTTTAACACGTAGCCAGGGTAATGAAATTAAACGGTACCCACCGAAAAATACACAGGGTCAGAACCCTGACCAACACATTGAATTAAAGTCCAAGATTGGTCGGTTACGTACGTACTTATCCAGAGTGACTTCAGACCCATTTTAACACGTAGCCAGGGTAATGAAATTAAACGGTACCCACCGAAAAATACACAGGGTCAGAACCCTGACCAACACATTGAATTAAAGTCCAAGATTGGTCGGTTACGTACGTACTTATCCAGAGTGACTTCAGACCCATTTTAACACGTAGCCAGGGTAATGAAATTAAACGGTACCCACCGAAAAATACACAGGGTCAGAACCCTGACCAACACATTGAAATAAAGTCCAAGATTGGTCGGTTATGTACGTACTTATCCAAAATGAATTCATACCCATTTTAACACGTAGCCAGGGTGGTGAAATTAAACGGTACCCACCGAAAAATACACAGGGTCAGAACCCTGACCAACACATTGAAATAAAGTCCAAGATTGGTCGGTTATGTACGTACTTATCCAAAATGAATTCATAACCATTTTAACACGTAGCCAGGGTAATGAAATTAAACGGTACCCACCGAAAAATACACAGGGTCTGAACCCTGACCAACATATTGAAATAAAGTCCAAGATTGGTCGGTTATGTACGTACTTATCCAAAATGAATTCATAACCATTTTAACACGTAGCCAGGGTAGTGAAATTAAACGGTACCCACCGAAAAATACACAGGGTCAGAACCCTGACCAACACATTGAATTAAAGTCCAAGATTGGTCGGTTACGTACGTACTTATCCAGAGTGACTTCAGACCCATTTTAACACGTAGCCAGGGTAATGAAATTAAACGGTACCCACCGAAAAATACACAGGGTCAGAACCCTGACCAACACATTGAAATAAAGTCCAAGATTGGTCGGTTATGTACGTACTTATCCAAAATGAATTCATACCCATTTTAACACGTAGCCAGGGTGGTGAAATTAAACGGTACCCACCGAAAAATACACAGGGTCAGAACCCTGACCAACACATTGAAATAAAGTCCAAGATTGGTCGGTTATGTACGTACTTATCCAAAATGAATTCATACCCATTTTAACACGTAGCCAGGGTGGTGAAATTAAACGGTACCCACCGAAAAATACACAGGGTCAGAACCCTGACCAACATATTGAAATAAAGTCCAAGATTGGTCGGTTATGTACGTACTTATCCAAAATGAATTCATAACCATTTTAACACGTAGCCAGGGTAATGAAATTAAACGGTAGCCACCGAAAAATACACAGGGTCTGAACCCTGACCAACATATTGAAATAAAGTCCAAGATTGGTCGGTTATGTACGTACTTATCCAAAATGAATTCATAACCATTTTAACACGTAGCCAGGGTAATGAAATTAAACGGTACCCACCGAAAAATACACAGGGTCTGAACCCTGACCAACACATTGAAATAAAGTCCAAGATTGGTCGGTTATGTACGTACTTATCCAAAATGAATTCATACCCATTTTAACACGTAGCCAGGGTGGTGAAATTAAACGGTACCCACCGAAAAATACACAGGGTCAGAACCCTGACCAACATATTGAAATAAAGTCCAAGATTGGTCGGTTATGTACGTACTTATCCAAAATGAATTCATACCCATTTTAACACGTAGCCAGGGTGGTGAAATTAAACGGTACCCACCGAAAAATACACAGGGTCAGAACCCTGACCAACATATTGAAATAAAGTCCAAGATTGGTCGGTTATGTACGTACTTATCCAAAATGAATTCATAACCATTTTAACACGTAGCCAGGGTAATGAAATTAAACGGTACCCACCGAAAAATACACAGGGTCTGAACCCTGACCAACATATTGAAATAAAGTCCAAGATTGGTCGGTTATGTACGTACTTATCCAAAATGAATTCATAACCATTTTAACACGTAGCCAGGGTAATGAAATTAAACGGTACCCACCGAAAAATACACAGGGTCTGAACCCTGACCAACACATTGAAATAAAGTCCAAGATTGGTCGGTTATGTACGTACTTATCCAAAATGAATTCATACCCATTTTAACACGTAGCCAGGGTGGTGAAATTAAACGGTACCCACCGAAAAATACACAGGGTCAGAACCCTGACCAACATATTGAAATAAAGTCCAAGATTGGTCGGTTATGTACGTACTTATCCAGAGTGAATTCATAACCATTTTAACACGTAGCCAGGGTAATGAAATTAAACGGTACCCACCGAAAAATACACAGGGTCAGAACCCTGACCAACATATTGAAATAAAGTCCAAGATTGGTCGGTTACGTACGTACTTATCCAAAATGAATTCATAACCATTTTAACACGTAGCCAGGGTAATGAACCAATGCATTGCCTGATATTAAATGTTAACTAACGTTTTAGTACATATGTATAAGCATTCAGTAATTTTAATGAAAAAAAAGTACATTTATCTTAGTAATAGTGACACCTGTTGTTTAGTGTGATGAACCCCCACGGTTGGGTACAGGAGCATAGAAGTTTTTAATTAAAATTGTTTTCCATAAGAAAAATGAAACCATCATACATGGCCTTATAAACAGCCTTTTACTTCATAGTGGGGTGGGTGGAGTAAAGCTGTGATTATTTTTATTACTTTCTGACCATCTAGTTTGCCATTTACCATGTCCATATAAACTAAAGCTCCAGCCAATATCAGATTTGACTACTTGTTTCAAGCTATGGCACTTGGAAATGAGTGTTGTGACATGTGGCAAATGTCCAACTGTCTTGGTTAATAAGATTGGCTATATTTCAACTAGAAACAGGTAAACCAGTATACCTGTATGTACGAAGCCAGTGATCGTTATTCAAGCCAAAGAAACTGCATCTATTTATATAAATACACATGGACAGAGAATATTTTCTTGGAGCACTAAATGTGACAATTGCCCTACTGTCTGTGATAAATATACCACACCAGCTACATAGTGCCCGACGAGGAGTTGGGTAGGTAGTGAAGAAAAACATTGACTGAAGCCTGGCAGAGGACTGAATTGTTGTCAACAGCAACAAACATACTGGGAAAGTCAAAGACAGTGAAAAAACAAACAAACAAAAAACACACAGGCATATAAATACTAACTTTCTAGGATCTTTATTGACTCCAAGTAATCCAGAGTAGAACGAGATGAATCAACGCTATACTCCGCCATCTTTATTTTAATATTAGATGCAACCATTATTCTGTAGGGGACAACGGGTCATAACTTGAGGGGAGTTAACACCCATGATTTTTAAAATGCCTTGATCAATAAGAGTCTAAGTTACAGGGAACATTATTTTCATTTTTCAGTGGACCAATAAATGCATTTGACAGGAAAATAGAAAAACTCTACCACAACAGCAATTAGAACAGCTTGCTGCATTATAAGTATCACTTCCCTGTCAAATTAGTGGTTCATGCTTATTTGAATCTGAACATAACAGGCCAATTCTATCACACCTTGCTAGGCTTGAACTTCCATCCAATCAGAGCATTCCAAATGAACATGATTCTCCACAAAACTAGAGGGCGCTCTGACCAAAAAATTGCCATGATCTAAATAAAAAGAACTGAATGTCCACAGTTATGTCTGTAGGTGTACCTTACCTGCATGCAAAATAAAGTCCAAGATTGGTCGGTTATGTACGTACTTATCCAGAGTGAATTCATAACCATTTTAACACGTAGCCAGGGTAATGAAATTAAACGGTACCCACCGAAAAATACACAGGGTCAGAACCCTGACCAACATATTGAAATAAAGTCCAAGATTGGTCGGTTATGTACGTACTTATCCAGAGTGAATTCATAACCATTTTAACACGTAGCCAGGGTAATGAAATTAAACGGTACCCACCGAAAAATACACAGGGTCTGAACCCTGACCAACATATTGAAATAAAGTCCAAGATTGGTCGGTTATGTACGTACTTATCCAAAATGAATTCATAACCATTTTAACACGTAGCCAGGGTAGTGAAATTAAACGGTACCCACCGAAAAATACACAGGGTCAGAACCCTGACCAACACATTGAATTAAAGTCCAAGATTGGTCGGTTACGTACGTACTTATCCAGAGTGACTTCAGACCCATTTTAACACGTAGCCAGGGTAATGAAATTAAACGGTACCCACCGAAAAATACACAGGGTCAGAACCCTGACCAACACATTGAAATAAAGTCCAAGATTGGTCGGTTATGTACGTACTTATCCAAAATGAATTCATACCCATTTTAACACGTAGCCAGGGTGGTGAAATTAAACGGTACCCACCGAAAAATACACAGGGTCAGAACCCTGACCAACACATTGAAATAAAGTCCAAGATTGGTCGGTTATGTACGTACTTATCCAAAATGAATTCATACCCATTTTAACACGTAGCCAGGGTGGTGAAATTAAACGGTACCCACCGAAAAATACACAGGGTCAGAACCCTGACCAACATATTGAAATAAAGTCCAAGATTGGTCGGTTATGTACGTACTTATCCAAAATGAATTCATAACCATTTTAACACGTAGCCAGGGTAATGAAATTAAACGGTACCCACCGAAAAATACACAGGGTCTGAACCCTGACCAACATATTGAAATAAAGTCCAAGATTGGTCGGTTATGTACGTACTTATCCAAAATGAATTCATAACCATTTTAACACGTAGCCAGGGTAATGAAATTAAACGGTACCCACCGAAAAATACACAGGGTCTGAACCCTGACCAACACATTGAAATAAAGTCCAAGATTGGTCGGTTATGTACGTACTTATCCAAAATGAATTCATACCCATTTTAACACGTAGCCAGGGTGGTGAAATTAAACGGTACCCACCGAAAAATACACAGGGTCAGAACCCTGACCAACATATTGAATTAAAGTCCAAGATTGGTCGGTTACGTACGTACTTATCCAGAGTGACTTCAGACCCATTTTAACACGTAGCCAGGGTAATGAAATTAAACGGTACCCACCGAAAAATACACAGGGTCAGAACCCTGACCAACATATTGAAATAAAGTCCAAGATTGGTCGGTTATGTACGTACTTATCCAAAATGAATTCATAACCATTTTAACACGTAGCCAGGGTAATGAAATTAAACGGTACCCACCGAAAAATACACAGGGTCAGAACCCTGACCAACATATTGAAATAAAGTCCAAGATTGGTCGGTTATGTACGTACTTATCCAGAGTGACTTCAGACCCATTTTAACACGTAGCCAGGGTAATGAAATTAAACGGTACCCACCGAAAAATACACAGGGTCAGAACCCTGACCAACACATTGAATTAAAGTCCAAGATTGGTCGGTTACGTACGTACTTATCCAGAGTGACTTCAGACCCATTTTAACACGTAGCCAGGGTAATGAAATTAAACGGTACCCACCGAAAAATACACAGGGTCAGAACCCTGACCAACACATTGAATTAAAGTCCAAGATTGGTCGGTTACGTACGTACTTATCCAGAGTGACTTCAGACCCATTTTAACACGTAGCCAGGGTAATGAACCAATGCATTGCCTGATATTAAATGTTAACTAACGTTTTAGTACATATGTATAAGCATAATTTTATGTCCACAGTTATGTCTGTAGGTGTACCTTACCTGCATGCAAAATAAAGTCCAAGATTGGTCGGTTATGTACGTACTTATCCAGAGTGAATTCATAACCATTTTAACACGTAGCCAGGGTAATGAAATTAAACGGTACCCACCGAAAAATACACAGGGTCAGAACCCTGACCAACATATTGAAATAAAGTCCAAGATTGGTCGGTTACGTACGTACTTATCCAAAATGAATTCATAACCATTTTAACACGTAGCCAGGGTAATGAACCAATGCATTGCCTGATATTAAATGTTAACTAACGTTTTAGTACATATGTATAAGCATTCAGTAATTTTAATGAAAAAAAAGTACATTTATCTTAGTAATAGTGACACCTGTTGTTTAGTGTGATGAACCCCCACGGTTGGGTACAGGAGCATAGAAGTTTTTAATTAAAATTGTTTTCCATAAGAAAAATGAAACCATCATACATGGCCTTATAAACAGCCTTTTACTTCATAGTGGGGTGGGTGGAGTAAAGCTGTGATTATTTTTATTACTTTCTGACCATCTAGTTTGCCATTTACCATGTCCATATAAACTAAAGCTCCAGCCAATATCAGATTTGACTACTTGTTTCAAGCTATGGCACTTGGAAATGAGTGTTGTGACATGTGGCAAATGTCCAACTGTCTTGGTTAATAAGATTGGCTATATTTCAACTAGAAACAGGTAAACCAGTATACCTGTATGTACGAAGCCAGTGATCGTTATTCAAGCCAAAGAAACTGCATCTATTTATATAAATACACATGGACAGAGAATATTTTCTTGGAGCACTAAATGTGACAATTGCCCTACTGTCTGTGATAAATATACCACACCAGCTACATAGTGCCCGACGAGGAGTTGGGTAGGTAGTGAAGAAAAACATTGACTGAAGCCTGGCAGAGGACTGAATTGTTGTCAACAGCAACAAACATACTGGGAAAGTCAAAGACAGTGAAAAAACAAACAAACAAAAAACACACAGGCATATAAATACTAACTTTCTAGGATCTTTATTGACTCCAAGTAATCCAGAGTAGAACGAGATGAATCAACGCTATACTCCGCCATCTTTATTTTAATATTAGATGCAACCATTATTCTGTAGGGGACAACGGGTCATAACTTGAGGGGAGTTAACACCCATGATTTTTAAAATGCCTTGATCAATAAGAGTCTAAGTTACAGGGAACATTATTTTCATTTTTCAGTGGACCAATAAATGCATTTGACAGGAAAATAGAAAAACTCTACCACAACAGCAATTAGAACAGCTTGCTGCATTATAAGTATCACTTCCCTGTCAAATTAGTGGTTCATGCTTATTTGAATCTGAACATAACAGGCCAATTCTATCACACCTTGCTAGGCTTGAACTTCCATCCAATCAGAGCATTCCAAATGAACATGATTCTCCACAAAACTAGAGGGCGCTCTGACCAAAAAATTGCCATGATCTAAATAAAAAGAACTGAATGTCCACAGTTATGTCTGTAGGTGTACCTTACCTGCATGCAAAATAAAGTCCAAGATTGGTCGGTTATGTACGTACTTATCCAGAGTGAATTCATAACCATTTTAACACGTAGCCAGGGTAATGAAATTAAACGGTACCCACCGAAAAATACACAGGGTCAGAACCCTGACCAACATATTGAAATAAAGTCCAAGATTGGTCGGTTATGTACGTACTTATCCAGAGTGAATTCATAACCATTTTAACACGTAGCCAGGGTAATGAAATTAAACGGTACCCACCGAAAAATACACAGGGTCTGAACCCTGACCAACATATTGAAATAAAGTCCAAGATTGGTCGGTTATGTACGTACTTATCCAAAATGAATTCATAACCATTTTAACACGTAGCCAGGGTAGTGAAATTAAACGGTACCCACCGAAAAATACACAGGGTCAGAACCCTGACCAACACATTGAATTAAAGTCCAAGATTGGTCGGTTACGTACGTACTTATCCAGAGTGACTTCAGACCCATTTTAACACGTAGCCAGGGTAATGAAATTAAACGGTACCCACCGAAAAATACACAGGGTCAGAACCCTGACCAACATATTGAAATAAAGTCCAAGATTGGTCGGTTATGTACGTACTTATCCAAAATGAATTCATAACCATTTTAACACGTAGCCAGGGTAATGAAATTAAACGGTACCCACCGAAAAATACACAGGGTCAGAACCCTGACCAACATATTGAAATAAAGTCCAAGATTGGTCGGTTATGTACGTACTTATCCAGAGTGACTTCAGACCCATTTTAACACGTAGCCAGGGTAATGAAATTAAACGGTACCCACCGAAAAATACACAGGGTCAGAACCCTGACCAACACATTGAATTAAAGTCCAAGATTGGTCGGTTACGTACGTACTTATCCAGAGTGACTTCAGACCCATTTTAACACGTAGCCAGGGTAATGAAATTAAACGGTACCCACCGAAAAATACACAGGGTCAGAACCCTGACCAACACATTGAATTAAAGTCCAAGATTGGTCGGTTACGTACGTACTTATCCAGAGTGACTTCAGACCCATTTTAACACGTAGCCAGGGTAATGAACCAATGCATTGCCTGATATTAAATGTTAACTAACGTTTTAGTACATATGTATAAGCATAATTTTATGTCCACAGTTATGTCTGTAGGTGTACCTTACCTGCATGCAAAATAAAGTCCAAGATTGGTCGGTTATGTACGTACTTATCCAGAGTGAATTCATAACCATTTTAACACGTAGCCAGGGTAATGAAATTAAACGGTACCCACCGAAAAATACACAGGGTCAGAACCCTGACCAACATATTGAAATAAAGTCCAAGATTGGTCGGTTACGTACGTACTTATCCAAAATGAATTCATAACCATTTTAACACGTAGCCAGGGTAATGAACCAATGCATTGCCTGATATTAAATGTTAACTAACGTTTTAGTACATATGTATAAGCATTCAGTAATTTTAATGAAAAAAAAGTACATTTATCTTAGTAATAGTGACACCTGTTGTTTAGTGTGATGAACCCCCACGGTTGGGTACAGGAGCATAGAAGTTTTTAATTAAAATTGTTTTCCATAAGAAAAATGAAACCATCATACATGGCCTTATAAACAGCCTTTTACTTCATAGTGGGGTGGGTGGAGTAAAGCTGTGATTATTTTTATTACTTTCTGACCATCTAGTTTGCCATTTACCATGTCCATATAAACTAAAGCTCCAGCCAATATCAGATTTGACTACTTGTTTCAAGCTATGGCACTTGGAAATGAGTGTTGTGACATGTGGCAAATGTCCAACTGTCTTGGTTAATAAGATTGGCTATATTTCAACTAGAAACAGGTAAACCAGTATACCTGTATGTACGAAGCCAGTGATCGTTATTCAAGCCAAAGAAACTGCATCTATTTATATAAATACACATGGACAGAGAATATTTTCTTGGAGCACTAAATGTGACAATTGCCCTACTGTCTGTGATAAATATACCACACCAGCTACATAGTGCCCGACGAGGAGTTGGGTAGGTAGTGAAGAAAAACATTGACTGAAGCCTGGCAGAGGACTGAATTGTTGTCAACAGCAACAAACATACTGGGAAAGTCAAAGACAGTGAAAAAACAAACAAACAAAAAACACACAGGCATATAAATACTAACTTTCTAGGATCTTTATTGACTCCAAGTAATCCAGAGTAGAACGAGATGAATCAACGCTATACTCCGCCATCTTTATTTTAATATTAGATGCAACCATTATTCTGTAGGGGACAACGGGTCATAACTTGAGGGGAGTTAACACCCATGATTTTTAAAATGCCTTGATCAATAAGAGTCTAAGTTACAGGGAACATTATTTTCATTTTTCAGTGGACCAATAAATGCATTTGACAGGAAAATAGAAAAACTCTACCACAACAGCAATTAGAACAGCTTGCTGCATTATAAGTATCACTTCCCTGTCAAATTAGTGGTTCATGCTTATTTGAATCTGAACATAACAGGCCAATTCTATCACACCTTGCTAGGCTTGAACTTCCATCCAATCAGAGCATTCCAAATGAACATGATTCTCCACAAAACTAGAGGGCGCTCTGACCAAAAAATTGCCATGATCTAAATAAAAAGAACTGAATGTCCACAGTTATGTCTGTAGGTGTACCTTACCTGCATGCAAAATAAAGTCCAAGATTGGTCGGTTATGTACGTACTTATCCAGAGTGAATTCATAACCATTTTAACACGTAGCCAGGGTAATGAAATTAAACGGTACCCACCGAAAAATACACAGGGTCAGAACCCTGACCAACATATTGAAATAAAGTCCAAGATTGGTCGGTTATGTACGTACTTATCCAGAGTGAATTCATAACCATTTTAACACGTAGCCAGGGTAATGAAATTAAACGGTACCCACCGAAAAATACACAGGGTCTGAACCCTGACCAACATATTGAAATAAAGTCCAAGATTGGTCGGTTATGTACGTACTTATCCAAAATGAATTCATAACCATTTTAACACGTAGCCAGGGTAGTGAAATTAAACGGTACCCACCGAAAAATACACAGGGTCAGAACCCTGACCAACACATTGAATTAAAGTCCAAGATTGGTCGGTTACGTACGTACTTATCCAGAGTGACTTCAGACCCATTTTAACACGTAGCCAGGGTAATGAAATTAAACGGTACCCACCGAAAAATACACAGGGTCAGAACCCTGACCAACATATTGAAATAAAGTCCAAGATTGGTCGGTTATGTACGTACTTATCCAAAATGAATTCATAACCATTTTAACACGTAGCCAGGGTAATGAAATTAAACGGTACCCACCGAAAAATACACAGGGTCAGAACCCTGACCAACATATTGAAATAAAGTCCAAGATTGGTCGGTTATGTACGTACTTATCCAGAGTGACTTCAGACCCATTTTAACACGTAGCCAGGGTAATGAAATTAAACGGTACCCACCGAAAAATACACAGGGTCAGAACCCTGACCAACACATTGAATTAAAGTCCAAGATTGGTCGGTTACGTACGTACTTATCCAGAGTGACTTCAGACCCATTTTAACACGTAGCCAGGGTAATGAAATTAAACGGTACCCACCGAAAAATACACAGGGTCAGAACCCTGACCAACACATTGAATTAAAGTCCAAGATTGGTCGGTTACGTACGTACTTATCCAGAGTGACTTCAGACCCATTTTAACACGTAGCCAGGGTAATGAACCAATGCATTGCCTGATATTAAATGTTAACTAACGTTTTAGTACATATGTATAAGCATAATTTTATGTCCACAGTTATGTCTGTAGGTGTACCTTACCTGCATGCAAAATAAAGTCCAAGATTGGTCGGTTATGTACGTACTTATCCAGAGTGAATTCATAACCATTTTAACACGTAGCCAGGGTAATGAAATTAAACGGTACCCACCGAAAAATACACAGGGTCAGAACCCTGACCAACATATTGAAATAAAGTCCAAGATTGGTCGGTTACGTACGTACTTATCCAAAATGAATTCATAACCATTTTAACACGTAGCCAGGGTAATGAACCAATGCATTGCCTGATATTAAATGTTAACTAACGTTTTAGTACATATGTATAAGCATTCAGTAATTTTAATGAAAAAAAAGTACATTTATCTTAGTAATAGTGACACCTGTTGTTTAGTGTGATGAACCCCCACGGTTGGGTACAGGAGCATAGAAGTTTTTAATTAAAATTGTTTTCCATAAGAAAAATGAAACCATCATACATGGCCTTATAAACAGCCTTTTACTTCATAGTGGGGTGGGTGGAGTAAAGCTGTGATTATTTTTATTACTTTCTGACCATCTAGTTTGCCATTTACCATGTCCATATAAACTAAAGCTCCAGCCAATATCAGATTTGACTACTTGTTTCAAGCTATGGCACTTGGAAATGAGTGTTGTGACATGTGGCAAATGTCCAACTGTCTTGGTTAATAAGATTGGCTATATTTCAACTAGAAACAGGTAAACCAGTATACCTGTATGTACGAAGCCAGTGATCGTTATTCAAGCCAAAGAAACTGCATCTATTTATATAAATACACATGGACAGAGAATATTTTCTTGGAGCACTAAATGTGACAATTGCCCTACTGTCTGTGATAAATATACCACACCAGCTACATAGTGCCCGACGAGGAGTTGGGTAGGTAGTGAAGAAAAACATTGACTGAAGCCTGGCAGAGGACTGAATTGTTGTCAACAGCAACAAACATACTGGGAAAGTCAAAGACAGTGAAAAAACAAACAAACAAAAAACACACAGGCATATAAATACTAACTTTCTAGGATCTTTATTGACTCCAAGTAATCCAGAGTAGAACGAGATGAATCAACGCTATACTCCGCCATCTTTATTTTAATATTAGATGCAACCATTATTCTGTAGGGGACAACGGGTCATAACTTGAGGGGAGTTAACACCCATGATTTTTAAAATGCCTTGATCAATAAGAGTCTAAGTTACAGGGAACATTATTTTCATTTTTCAGTGGACCAATAAATGCATTTGACAGGAAAATAGAAAAACTCTACCACAACAGCAATTAGAACAGCTTGCTGCATTATAAGTATCACTTCCCTGTCAAATTAGTGGTTCATGCTTATTTGAATCTGAACATAACAGGCCAATTCTATCACACCTTGCTAGGCTTGAACTTCCATCCAATCAGAGCATTCCAAATGAACATGATTCTCCACAAAACTAGAGGGCGCTCTGACCAAAAAATTGCCATGATCTAAATAAAAAGAACTGAATGTCCACAGTTATGTCTGTAGGTGTACCTTACCTGCATGCAAAATAAAGTCCAAGATTGGTCGGTTATGTACGTACTTATCCAGAGTGAATTCATAACCATTTTAACACGTAGCCAGGGTAATGAAATTAAACGGTACCCACCGAAAAATACACAGGGTCAGAACCCTGACCAACATATTGAAATAAAGTCCAAGATTGGTCGGTTATGTACGTACTTATCCAGAGTGAATTCATAACCATTTTAACACGTAGCCAGGGTAATGAAATTAAACGGTACCCACCGAAAAATACACAGGGTCTGAACCCTGACCAACATATTGAAATAAAGTCCAAGATTGGTCGGTTATGTACGTACTTATCCAAAATGAATTCATAACCATTTTAACACGTAGCCAGGGTAGTGAAATTAAACGGTACCCACCGAAAAATACACAGGGTCAGAACCCTGACCAACACATTGAATTAAAGTCCAAGATTGGTCGGTTACGTACGTACTTATCCAGAGTGACTTCAGACCCATTTTAACACGTAGCCAGGGTAATGAAATTAAACGGTACCCACCGAAAAATACACAGGGTCAGAACCCTGACCAACATATTGAAATAAAGTCCAAGATTGGTCGGTTATGTACGTACTTATCCAAAATGAATTCATAACCATTTTAACACGTAGCCAGGGTAATGAAATTAAACGGTACCCACCGAAAAATACACAGGGTCAGAACCCTGACCAACATATTGAAATAAAGTCCAAGATTGGTCGGTTATGTACGTACTTATCCAGAGTGAATTCATAACCATTTTAACACGTAGCCAGGGTAATGAAATTAAACGGTACCCACCGAAAAATACACAGGGTCAGAACCCTGACCAACATATTGAAATAAAGTCCAAGATTGGTCGGTTACGTACGTACTTATCCAAAATGAATTCATAACCATTTTAACACGTAGCCAGGGTAATGAACCAATGCATTGCCTGATATTAAATGTTAACTAACGTTTTAGTACATATGTATAAGCATAATTTTATGTCCACAGTTATGTCTGTAGGTGTACCTTACCTGCATGCAAAATAAAGTCCAAGATTGGTCGGTTATGTACGTACTTATCCAGAGTGAATTCATAACCATTTTAACACGTAGCCAGGGTAATGAAATTAAACGGTACCCACCGAAAAATACACAGGGTCAGAACCCTGACCAACACATTGAAATAAAGTCCAAGATTGGTCGGTTATGTACGTACTTATCCAAAATGAATTCATAACCATTTTAACACGTAGCCAGGGTAATGAAATTAAACGGTACCCACCGAAAAATACACAGGGTCTGAACCCTGACCAACATATTGAAATAAAGTCCAAGATTGGTCGGTTATGTACGTACTTATCCAAAATGAATTCATAACCATTTTAACACGTAGCCAGGGTAGTGAAATTAAACGGTACCCACCGAAAAATACACAGGGTCAGAACCCTGACCAACACATTGAATTAAAGTCCAAGATTGGTCGGTTACGTACGTACTTATCCAGAGTGACTTCAGACCCATTTTAACACGTAGCCAGGGTAATGAAATTAAACGGTACCCACCGAAAAATACACAGGGTCAGAACCCTGACCAACACATTGAAATAAAGTCCAAGATTGGTCGGTTATGTACGTACTTATCCAAAATGAATTCATACCCATTTTAACACGTAGCCAGGGTGGTGAAATTAAACGGTACCCACCGAAAAATACACAGGGTCAGAACCCTGACCAACACATTGAAATAAAGTCCAAGATTGGTCGGTTATGTACGTACTTATCCAAAATGAATTCATACCCATTTTAACACGTAGCCAGGGTGGTGAAATTAAACGGTACCCACCGAAAAATACACAGGGTCAGAACCCTGACCAACATATTGAAATAAAGTCCAAGATTGGTCGGTTATGTACGTACTTATCCAAAATGAATTCATAACCATTTTAACACGTAGCCAGGGTAATGAAATTAAACGGTACCCACCGAAAAATACACAGGGTCAGAACCCTGACCAACATATTGAAATAAAGTCCAAGATTGGTCGGTTATGTACGTACTTATCCAGAGTGACTTCAGACCCATTTTAACACGTAGCCAGGGTAATGAAATTAAACGGTACCCACCGAAAAATACACAGGGTCAGAACCCTGACCAACACATTGAATTAAAGTCCAAGATTGGTCGGTTACGTACGTACTTATCCAGAGTGACTTCAGACCCATTTTAACACGTAGCCAGGGTAATGAAATTAAACGGTACCCACCGAAAAATACACAGGGTCAGAACCCTGACCAACACATTGAATTAAAGTCCAAGATTGGTCGGTTACGTACGTACTTATCCAGAGTGACTTCAGACCCATTTTAACACGTAGCCAGGGTAATGAACCAATGCATTGCCTGATATTAAATGTTAACTAACGTTTTAGTACATATGTATAAGCATAATTTTATGTCCACAGTTATGTCTGTAGGTGTACCTTACCTGCATGCAAAATAAAGTCCAAGATTGGTCGGTTATGTACGTACTTATCCAGAGTGAATTCATAACCATTTTAACACGTAGCCAGGGTAATGAAATTAAACGGTACCCACCGAAAAATACACAGGGTCAGAACCCTGACCAACATATTGAAATAAAGTCCAAGATTGGTCGGTTACGTACGTACTTATCCAAAATGAATTCATAACCATTTTAACACGTAGCCAGGGTAATGAACCAATGCATTGCCTGATATTAAATGTTAACTAACGTTTTAGTACATATGTATAAGCATTCAGTAATTTTAATGAAAAAAAAGTACATTTATCTTAGTAATAGTGACACCTGTTGTTTAGTGTGATGAACCCCCACGGTTGGGTACAGGAGCATAGAAGTTTTTAATTAAAATTGTTTTCCATAAGAAAAATGAAACCATCATACATGGCCTTATAAACAGCCTTTTACTTCATAGTGGGGTGGGTGGAGTAAAGCTGTGATTATTTTTATTACTTTCTGACCATCTAGTTTGCCATTTACCATGTCCATATAAACTAAAGCTCCAGCCAATATCAGATTTGACTACTTGTTTCAAGCTATGGCACTTGGAAATGAGTGTTGTGACATGTGGCAAATGTCCAACTGTCTTGGTTAATAAGATTGGCTATATTTCAACTAGAAACAGGTAAACCAGTATACCTGTATGTACGAAGCCAGTGATCGTTATTCAAGCCAAAGAAACTGCATCTATTTATATAAATACACATGGACAGAGAATATTTTCTTGGAGCACTAAATGTGACAATTGCCCTACTGTCTGTGATAAATATACCACACCAGCTACATAGTGCCCGACGAGGAGTTGGGTAGGTAGTGAAGAAAAACATTGACTGAAGCCTGGCAGAGGACTGAATTGTTGTCAACAGCAACAAACATACTGGGAAAGTCAAAGACAGTGAAAAAACAAACAAACAAAAAACACACAGGCATATAAATACTAACTTTCTAGGATCTTTATTGACTCCAAGTAATCCAGAGTAGAACGAGATGAATCAACGCTATACTCCGCCATCTTTATTTTAATATTAGATGCAACCATTATTCTGTAGGGGACAACGGGTCATAACTTGAGGGGAGTTAACACCCATGATTTTTAAAATGCCTTGATCAATAAGAGTCTAAGTTACAGGGAACATTATTTTCATTTTTCAGTGGACCAATAAATGCATTTGACAGGAAAATAGAAAAACTCTACCACAACAGCAATTAGAACAGCTTGCTGCATTATAAGTATCACTTCCCTGTCAAATTAGTGGTTCATGCTTATTTGAATCTGAACATAACAGGCCAATTCTATCACACCTTGCTAGGCTTGAACTTCCATCCAATCAGAGCATTCCAAATGAACATGATTCTCCACAAAACTAGAGGGCGCTCTGACCAAAAAATTGCCATGATCTAAATAAAAAGAACTGAATGTCCACAGTTATGTCTGTAGGTGTACCTTACCTGCATGCAAAATAAAGTCCAAGATTGGTCGGTTATGTACGTACTTATCCAGAGTGAATTCATACCCATTTTAACACGTAGCCAGGGTGGTGAAATTAAACGGTACCCACCGAAAAATACACAGGGTCAGAACCCTGACCAACACATTGAAATAAAGTCCAAGATTGGTCGGTTATGTACGTACTTATCCAAAATGAATTCATACCCATTTTAACACGTAGCCAGGGTGGTGAAATTAAACGGTACCCACCGAAAAATACACAGGGTCAGAACCCTGACCAACATATTGAAATAAAGTCCAAGATTGGTCGGTTATGTACGTACTTATCCAAAATGAATTCATAACCATTTTAACACGTAGCCAGGGTAATGAAATTAAACGGTACCCACCGAAAAATACACAGGGTCAGAACCCTGACCAACACATTGAAATAAAGTCCAAGATTGGTCGGTTATGTACGTACTTATCCAAAATGAATTCATACCCATTTTAACACGTAGCCAGGGTGGTGAAATTAAACGGTACCCACCGAAAAATACACAGGGTCAGAACCCTGACCAACACATTGAAATAAAGTCCAAGATTGGTCGGTTATGTACGTACTTATCCAAAATGAATTCATACCCATTTTAACACGTAGCCAGGGTGGTGAAATTAAACGGTACCCACCGAAAAATACACAGGGTCAGAACCCTGACCAACATATTGAAATAAAGTCCAAGATTGGTCGGTTATGTACGTACTTATCCAAAATGAATTCATAACCATTTTAACACGTAGCCAGGGTAATGAAATTAAACGGTACCCACCGAAAAATACACAGGGTCAGAACCCTGACCAACATATTGAAATAAAGTCCAAGATTGGTCGGTTACGTACGTACTTATCCAAAATGAATTCATAACCATTTTAACACGTAGCCAGGGTAATGAACCAATGCATTGCCTGATATTAAATGTTAACTAACGTTTTAGTACATATGTATAAGCATTCAGTAATTTTAATGAAAAAAAAGTACATTTATCTTAGTAATAGTGACACCTGTTGTTTAGTGTGATGAACCCCCACGGTTGGGTACAGGAGCATAGAAGTTTTTAATTAAAATTGTTTTCCATAAGAAAAATGAAACCATCATACATGGCCTTATAAACAGCCTTTTACTTCATAGTGGGGTGGGTGGAGTAAAGCTGTGATTATTTTTATTACTTTCTGACCATCTAGTTTGCCATTTACCATGTCCATATAAACTAAAGCTCCAGCCAATATCAGATTTGACTACTTGTTTCAAGCTATGGCACTTGGAAATGAGTGTTGTGACATGTGGCAAATGTCCAACTGTCTTGGTTAATAAGATTGGCTATATTTCAACTAGAAACAGGTAAACCAGTATACCTGTATGTACGAAGCCAGTGATCGTTATTCAAGCCAAAGAAACTGCATCTATTTATATAAATACACATGGACAGAGAATATTTTCTTGGAGCACTAAATGTGACAATTGCCCTACTGTCTGTGATAAATATACCACACCAGCTACATAGTGCCCGACGAGGAGTTGGGTAGGTAGTGAAGAAAAACATTGACTGAAGCCTGGCAGAGGACTGAATTGTTGTCAACAGCAACAAACATACTGGGAAAGTCAAAGACAGTGAAAAAACAAACAAACAAAAAACACACAGGCATATAAATACTAACTTTCTAGGATCTTTATTGACTCCAAGTAATCCAGAGTAGAACGAGATGAATCAACGCTATACTCCGCCATCTTTATTTTAATATTAGATGCAACCATTATTCTGTAGGGGACAACGGGTCATAACTTGAGGGGAGTTAACACCCATGATTTTTAAAATGCCTTGATCAATAAGAGTCTAAGTTACAGGGAACATTATTTTCATTTTTCAGTGGACCAATAAATGCATTTGACAGGAAAATAGAAAAACTCTACCACAACAGCAATTAGAACAGCTTGCTGCATTATAAGTATCACTTCCCTGTCAAATTAGTGGTTCATGCTTATTTGAATCTGAACATAACAGGCCAATTCTATCACACCTTGCTAGGCTTGAACTTCCATCCAATCAGAGCATTCCAAATGAACATGATTCTCCACAAAACTAGAGGGCGCTCTGACCAAAAAATTGCCATGATCTAAATAAAAAGAACTGAATGTCCACAGTTATGTCTGTAGGTGTACCTTACCTGCATGCAAAATAAAGTCCAAGATTGGTCGGTTATGTACGTACTTATCCAGAGTGAATTCATAACCATTTTAACACGTAGCCAGGGTAATGAAATTAAACGGTACCCACCGAAAAATACACAGGGTCAGAACCCTGACCAACATATTGAAATAAAGTCCAAGATTGGTCGGTTATGTACGTACTTATCCAGAGTGAATTCATACCCATTTTAACACGTAGCCAGGGTGGTGAAATTAAACGGTACCCACCGAAAAATACACAGGGTCAGAACCCTGACCAACACATTGAATTAAAGTCCAAGATTGGTCGGTTACGTACGTACTTATCCAGAGTGACTTCAGACCCATTTTAACACGTAGCCAGGGTAATGAAATTAAACGGTACCCACCGAAAAATACACAGGGTCAGAACCCTGACCAACACATTGAAATAAAGTCCAAGATTGGTCGGTTATGTACGTACTTATCCAAAATGAATTCATACCCATTTTAACACGTAGCCAGGGTGGTGAAATTAAACGGTACCCACCGAAAAATACACAGGGTCAGAACCCTGACCAACACATTGAAATAAAGTCCAAGATTGGTCGGTTATGTACGTACTTATCCAAAATGAATTCATACCCATTTTAACACGTAGCCAGGGTGGTGAAATTAAACGGTACCCACCGAAAAATACACAGGGTCAGAACCCTGACCAACACATTGAATTAAAGTCCAAGATTGGTCGGTTACGTACGTACTTATCCAGAGTGACTTCAGACCCATTTTAACACGTAGCCAGGGTAATGAAATTAAACGGTACCCACCGAAAAATACACAGGGTCAGAACCCTGACCAACACATTGAAATAAAGTCCAAGATTGGTCGGTTATGTACGTACTTATCCAGAGTGACTTCAGACCCATTTTAACACGTAGCCAGGGTAATGAAATTAAACGGTACCCACCGAAAAATACACAGGGTCAGAACCCTGACCAACATATTGAAATAAAGTCCAAGATTGGTCGGTTATGTACGTACTTATCCAGAGTGACTTCAGACCCATTTTAACACGTAGCCAGGGTAATGAAATTAAACGGTACCCACCGAAAAATACACAGGGTCAGAACCCTGACCAACACATTGAATTAAAGTCCAAGATTGGTCGGTTACGTACGTACTTATCCAGAGTGACTTCAGACCCATTTTAACACGTAGCCAGGGTAATGAAATTAAACGGTACCCACCGAAAAATACACAGGGTCAGAACCCTGACCAACACATTGAATTAAAGTCCAAGATTGGTCGGTTACGTACGTACTTATCCAGAGTGACTTCAGACCCATTTTAACACGTAGCCAGGGTAATGAACCAATGCATTGCCTGATATTAAATGTTAACTAACGTTTTAGTACATATGTATAAGCATAATTTTATGTCCACAGTTATGTCTGTAGGTGTACCTTACCTGCATGCAAAATAAAGTCCAAGATTGGTCGGTTATGTACGTACTTATCCAGAGTGAATTCATAACCATTTTAACACGTAGCCAGGGTAATGAAATTAAACGGTACCCACCGAAAAATACACAGGGTCAGAACCCTGACCAACATATTGAAATAAAGTCCAAGATTGGTCGGTTACGTACGTACTTATCCAAAATGAATTCATAACCATTTTAACACGTAGCCAGGGTAATGAACCAATGCATTGCCTGATATTAAATGTTAACTAACGTTTTAGTACATATGTATAAGCATTCAGTAATTTTAATGAAAAAAAAGTACATTTATCTTAGTAATAGTGACACCTGTTGTTTAGTGTGATGAACCCCCACGGTTGGGTACAGGAGCATAGAAGTTTTTAATTAAAATTGTTTTCCATAAGAAAAATGAAACCATCATACATGGCCTTATAAACAGCCTTTTACTTCATAGTGGGGTGGGTGGAGTAAAGCTGTGATTATTTTTATTACTTTCTGACCATCTAGTTTGCCATTTACCATGTCCATATAAACTAAAGCTCCAGCCAATATCAGATTTGACTACTTGTTTCAAGCTATGGCACTTGGAAATGAGTGTTGTGACATGTGGCAAATGTCCAACTGTCTTGGTTAATAAGATTGGCTATATTTCAACTAGAAACAGGTAAACCAGTATACCTGTATGTACGAAGCCAGTGATCGTTATTCAAGCCAAAGAAACTGCATCTATTTATATAAATACACATGGACAGAGAATATTTTCTTGGAGCACTAAATGTGACAATTGCCCTACTGTCTGTGATAAATATACCACACCAGCTACATAGTGCCCGACGAGGAGTTGGGTAGGTAGTGAAGAAAAACATTGACTGAAGCCTGGCAGAGGACTGAATTGTTGTCAACAGCAACAAACATACTGGGAAAGTCAAAGACAGTGAAAAAACAAACAAACAAAAAACACACAGGCATATAAATACTAACTTTCTAGGATCTTTATTGACTCCAAGTAATCCAGAGTAGAACGAGATGAATCAACGCTATACTCCGCCATCTTTATTTTAATATTAGATGCAACCATTATTCTGTAGGGGACAACGGGTCATAACTTGAGGGGAGTTAACACCCATGATTTTTAAAATGCCTTGATCAATAAGAGTCTAAGTTACAGGGAACATTATTTTCATTTTTCAGTGGACCAATAAATGCATTTGACAGGAAAATAGAAAAACTCTACCACAACAGCAATTAGAACAGCTTGCTGCATTATAAGTATCACTTCCCTGTCAAATTAGTGGTTCATGCTTATTTGAATCTGAACATAACAGGCCAATTCTATCACACCTTGCTAGGCTTGAACTTCCATCCAATCAGAGCATTCCAAATGAACATGATTCTCCACAAAACTAGAGGGCGCTCTGACCAAAAAATTGCCATGATCTAAATAAAAAGAACTGAATGTCCACAGTTATGTCTGTAGGTGTACCTTACCTGCATGCAAAATAAAGTCCAAGATTGGTCGGTTATGTACGTACTTATCCAGAGTGAATTCATAACCATTTTAACACGTAGCCAGGGTAATGAAATTAAACGGTACCCACCGAAAAATACACAGGGTCAGAACCCTGACCAACATATTGAAATAAAGTCCAAGATTGGTCGGTTATGTACGTACTTATCCAGAGTGAATTCATACCCATTTTAACACGTAGCCAGGGTGGTGAAATTAAACGGTACCCACCGAAAAATACACAGGGTCAGAACCCTGACCAACACATTGAATTAAAGTCCAAGATTGGTCGGTTACGTACGTACTTATCCAGAGTGACTTCAGACCCATTTTAACACGTAGCCAGGGTAATGAAATTAAACGGTACCCACCGAAAAATACACAGGGTCAGAACCCTGACCAACACATTGAAATAAAGTCCAAGATTGGTCGGTTATGTACGTACTTATCCAAAATGAATTCATACCCATTTTAACACGTAGCCAGGGTGGTGAAATTAAACGGTACCCACCGAAAAATACACAGGGTCAGAACCCTGACCAACATATTGAAATAAAGTCCAAGATTGGTCGGTTATGTACGTACTTATCCAAAATGAATTCATAACCATTTTAACACGTAGCCAGGGTAATGAAATTAAACGGTACCCACCGAAAAATACACAGGGTCTGAACCCTGACCAACATATTGAAATAAAGTCCAAGATTGGTCGGTTATGTACGTACTTATCCAGAGTGAATTCATAACCATTTTAACACGTAGCCAGGGTAATGAAATTAAACGGTACCCACCGAAAAATACACAGGGTCAGAACCCTGACCAACATATTGAAATAAAGTCCAAGATTGGTCGGTTACGTACGTACTTATCCAAAATGAATTCATAACCATTTTAACACGTAGCCAGGGTAATGAACCAATGCATTGCCTGATATTAAATGTTAACTAACGTTTTAGTACATATGTATAAGCATAATTTTATGTCCACAGTTATGTCTGTAGGTGTACCTTACCTGCATGCAAAATAAAGTCCAAGATTGGTCGGTTATGTACGTACTTATCCAGAGTGAATTCATAACCATTTTAACACGTAGCCAGGGTAATGAAATTAAACGGTACCCACCGAAAAATACACAGGGTCAGAACCCTGACCAACACATTGAAATAAAGTCCAAGATTGGTCGGTTATGTACGTACTTATCCAAAATGAATTCATAACCATTTTAACACGTAGCCAGGGTAATGAAATTAAACGGTACCCACCGAAAAATACACAGGGTCTGAACCCTGACCAACATATTGAAATAAAGTCCAAGATTGGTCGGTTATGTACGTACTTATCCAAAATGAATTCATAACCATTTTAACACGTAGCCAGGGTAGTGAAATTAAACGGTACCCACCGAAAAATACACAGGGTCAGAACCCTGACCAACACATTGAATTAAAGTCCAAGATTGGTCGGTTACGTACGTACTTATCCAGAGTGACTTCAGACCCATTTTAACACGTAGCCAGGGTAATGAAATTAAACGGTACCCACCGAAAAATACACAGGGTCAGAACCCTGACCAACACATTGAAATAAAGTCCAAGATTGGTCGGTTATGTACGTACTTATCCAAAATGAATTCATACCCATTTTAACACGTAGCCAGGGTGGTGAAATTAAACGGTACCCACCGAAAAATACACAGGGTCAGAACCCTGACCAACACATTGAAATAAAGTCCAAGATTGGTCGGTTATGTACGTACTTATCCAAAATGAATTCATACCCATTTTAACACGTAGCCAGGGTGGTGAAATTAAACGGTACCCACCGAAAAATACACAGGGTCAGAACCCTGACCAACATATTGAAATAAAGTCCAAGATTGGTCGGTTATGTACGTACTTATCCAAAATGAATTCATAACCATTTTAACACGTAGCCAGGGTAATGAAATTAAACGGTACCCACCGAAAAATACACAGGGTCAGAACCCTGACCAACATATTGAAATAAAGTCCAAGATTGGTCGGTTATGTACGTACTTATCCAGAGTGACTTCAGACCCATTTTAACACGTAGCCAGGGTAATGAAATTAAACGGTACCCACCGAAAAATACACAGGGTCAGAACCCTGACCAACACATTGAATTAAAGTCCAAGATTGGTCGGTTACGTACGTACTTATCCAGAGTGACTTCAGACCCATTTTAACACGTAGCCAGGGTAATGAAATTAAACGGTACCCACCGAAAAATACACAGGGTCAGAACCCTGACCAACACATTGAATTAAAGTCCAAGATTGGTCGGTTACGTACGTACTTATCCAGAGTGACTTCAGACCCATTTTAACACGTAGCCAGGGTAATGAACCAATGCATTGCCTGATATTAAATGTTAACTAACGTTTTAGTACATATGTATAAGCATAATTTTATGTCCACAGTTATGTCTGTAGGTGTACCTTACCTGCATGCAAAATAAAGTCCAAGATTGGTCGGTTATGTACGTACTTATCCAGAGTGAATTCATAACCATTTTAACACGTAGCCAGGGTAATGAAATTAAACGGTACCCACCGAAAAATACACAGGGTCAGAACCCTGACCAACATATTGAAATAAAGTCCAAGATTGGTCGGTTACGTACGTACTTATCCAAAATGAATTCATAACCATTTTAACACGTAGCCAGGGTAATGAACCAATGCATTGCCTGATATTAAATGTTAACTAACGTTTTAGTACATATGTATAAGCATTCAGTAATTTTAATGAAAAAAAAGTACATTTATCTTAGTAATAGTGACACCTGTTGTTTAGTGTGATGAACCCCCACGGTTGGGTACAGGAGCATAGAAGTTTTTAATTAAAATTGTTTTCCATAAGAAAAATGAAACCATCATACATGGCCTTATAAACAGCCTTTTACTTCATAGTGGGGTGGGTGGAGTAAAGCTGTGATTATTTTTATTACTTTCTGACCATCTAGTTTGCCATTTACCATGTCCATATAAACTAAAGCTCCAGCCAATATCAGATTTGACTACTTGTTTCAAGCTATGGCACTTGGAAATGAGTGTTGTGACATGTGGCAAATGTCCAACTGTCTTGGTTAATAAGATTGGCTATATTTCAACTAGAAACAGGTAAACCAGTATACCTGTATGTACGAAGCCAGTGATCGTTATTCAAGCCAAAGAAACTGCATCTATTTATATAAATACACATGGACAGAGAATATTTTCTTGGAGCACTAAATGTGACAATTGCCCTACTGTCTGTGATAAATATACCACACCAGCTACATAGTGCCCGACGAGGAGTTGGGTAGGTAGTGAAGAAAAACATTGACTGAAGCCTGGCAGAGGACTGAATTGTTGTCAACAGCAACAAACATACTGGGAAAGTCAAAGACAGTGAAAAAACAAACAAACAAAAAACACACAGGCATATAAATACTAACTTTCTAGGATCTTTATTGACTCCAAGTAATCCAGAGTAGAACGAGATGAATCAACGCTATACTCCGCCATCTTTATTTTAATATTAGATGCAACCATTATTCTGTAGGGGACAACGGGTCATAACTTGAGGGGAGTTAACACCCATGATTTTTAAAATGCCTTGATCAATAAGAGTCTAAGTTACAGGGAACATTATTTTCATTTTTCAGTGGACCAATAAATGCATTTGACAGGAAAATAGAAAAACTCTACCACAACAGCAATTAGAACAGCTTGCTGCATTATAAGTATCACTTCCCTGTCAAATTAGTGGTTCATGCTTATTTGAATCTGAACATAACAGGCCAATTCTATCACACCTTGCTAGGCTTGAACTTCCATCCAATCAGAGCATTCCAAATGAACATGATTCTCCACAAAACTAGAGGGCGCTCTGACCAAAAAATTGCCATGATCTAAATAAAAAGAACTGAATGTCCACAGTTATGTCTGTAGGTGTACCTTACCTGCATGCAAAATAAAGTCCAAGATTGGTCGGTTATGTACGTACTTATCCAGAGTGAATTCATAACCATTTTAACACGTAGCCAGGGTAATGAAATTAAACGGTACCCACCGAAAAATACACAGGGTCAGAACCCTGACCAACATATTGAAATAAAGTCCAAGATTGGTCGGTTACGTACGTACTTATCCAGAGTGAATTCATACCCATTTTAACACGTAGCCAGGGTGGTGAAATTAAACGGTACCCACCGAAAAATACACAGGGTCAGAACCCTGACCAACACATTGAATTAAAGTCCAAGATTGGTCGGTTACGTACGTACTTATCCAGAGTGACTTCAGACCCATTTTAACACGTAGCCAGGGTAATGAAATTAAACGGTACCCACCGAAAAATACACAGGGTCAGAACCCTGACCAACATATTGAAATAAAGTCCAAGATTGGTCGGTTATGTACGTACTTATCCAGAGTGACTTCATACCCATTTTAACACGTAGCCAGGGTGGTGAAATTAAACGGTACCCACCGAAAAATACACAGGGTCAGAACCCTGACCAACACATTGAATTAAAGTCCAAGATTGGTCGGTTACGTACGTACTTATCCAGAGTGACTTCAGACCCATTTTAACACGTAGCCAGGGTAATGAAATTAAACGGTACCCACCGAAAAATACACAGGGTCAGAACCCTGACCAACACATTGAAATAAAGTCCAAGATTGGTCGGTTACGTACGTACTTATCCAGAGTGACTTCAGACCCATTTTAACACGTAGCCAGGGTAATGAACCAATGCATTGCCTGATATTAAATGTTAACTAACGTTTTAGTACATATGTATAAGCATAATTTTATGTCCACAGTTATGTCTGTAGGTGTACCTTACCTGCATGCAAAATAAAGTCCAAGATTGGTCGGTTATGTACGTACTTATCCAGAGTGAATTCATAACCATTTTAACACGTAGCCAGGGTAATGAAATTAAACGGTACCCACCGAAAAATACACAGGGTCAGAACCCTGACCAACATATTGAAATAAAGTCCAAGATTGGTCGGTTACGTACGTACTTATCCAAAATGAATTCATAACCATTTTAACACGTAGCCAGGGTAATGAACCAATGCATTGCCTGATATTAAATGTTAACTAACGTTTTAGTACATATGTATAAGCATTCAGTAATTTTAATGAAAAAAAAGTACATTTATCTTAGTAATAGTGACACCTGTTGTTTAGTGTGATGAACCCCCACGGTTGGGTACAGGAGCATAGAAGTTTTTAATTAAAATTGTTTTCCATAAGAAAAATGAAACCATCATACATGGCCTTATAAACAGCCTTTTACTTCATAGTGGGGTGGGTGGAGTAAAGCTGTGATTATTTTTATTACTTTCTGACCATCTAGTTTGCCATTTACCATGTCCATATAAACTAAAGCTCCAGCCAATATCAGATTTGACTACTTGTTTCAAGCTATGGCACTTGGAAATGAGTGTTGTGACATGTGGCAAATGTCCAACTGTCTTGGTTAATAAGATTGGCTATATTTCAACTAGAAACAGGTAAACCAGTATACCTGTATGTACGAAGCCAGTGATCGTTATTCAAGCCAAAGAAACTGCATCTATTTATATAAATACACATGGACAGAGAATATTTTCTTGGAGCACTAAATGTGACAATTGCCCTACTGTCTGTGATAAATATACCACACCAGCTACATAGTGCCCGACGAGGAGTTGGGTAGGTAGTGAAGAAAAACATTGACTGAAGCCTGGCAGAGGACTGAATTGTTGTCAACAGCAACAAACATACTGGGAAAGTCAAAGACAGTGAAAAAACAAACAAACAAAAAACACACAGGCATATAAATACTAACTTTCTAGGATCTTTATTGACTCCAAGTAATCCAGAGTAGAACGAGATGAATCAACGCTATACTCCGCCATCTTTATTTTAATATTAGATGCAACCATTATTCTGTAGGGGACAACGGGTCATAACTTGAGGGGAGTTAACACCCATGATTTTTAAAATGCCTTGATCAATAAGAGTCTAAGTTACAGGGAACATTATTTTCATTTTTCAGTGGACCAATAAATGCATTTGACAGGAAAATAGAAAAACTCTACCACAACAGCAATTAGAACAGCTTGCTGCATTATAAGTATCACTTCCCTGTCAAATTAGTGGTTCATGCTTATTTGAATCTGAACATAACAGGCCAATTCTATCACACCTTGCTAGGCTTGAACTTCCATCCAATCAGAGCATTCCAAATGAACATGATTCTCCACAAAACTAGAGGGCGCTCTGACCAAAAAATTGCCATGATCTAAATAAAAAGAACTGAATGTCCACAGTTATGTCTGTAGGTGTACCTTACCTGCATGCAAAATAAAGTCCAAGATTGGTCGGTTATGTACGTACTTATCCAGAGTGAATTCATAACCATTTTAACACGTAGCCAGGGTAATGAAATTAAACGGTACCCACCGAAAAATACACAGGGTCAGAACCCTGACCAACATATTGAAATAAAGTCCAAGATTGGTCGGTTATGTACGTACTTATCCAGAGTGAATTCATACCCATTTTAACACGTAGCCAGGGTGGTGAAATTAAACGGTACCCACCGAAAAATACACAGGGTCAGAACCCTGACCAACACATTGAATTAAAGTCCAAGATTGGTCGGTTACGTACGTACTTATCCAGAGTGACTTCAGACCCATTTTAACACGTAGCCAGGGTAATGAAATTAAACGGTACCCACCGAAAAATACACAGGGTCAGAACCCTGACCAACACATTGAAATAAAGTCCAAGATTGGTCGGTTATGTACGTACTTATCCAAAATGAATTCATACCCATTTTAACACGTAGCCAGGGTGGTGAAATTAAACGGTACCCACCGAAAAATACACAGGGTCAGAACCCTGACCAACATATTGAAATAAAGTCCAAGATTGGTCGGTTATGTACGTACTTATCCAAAATGAATTCATAACCATTTTAACACGTAGCCAGGGTAATGAAATTAAACGGTACCCACCGAAAAATACACAGGGTCTGAACCCTGACCAACATATTGAAATAAAGTCCAAGATTGGTCGGTTATGTACGTACTTATCCAGAGTGAATTCATAACCATTTTAACACGTAGCCAGGGTAATGAAATTAAACGGTACCCACCGAAAAATACACAGGGTCAGAACCCTGACCAACATATTGAAATAAAGTCCAAGATTGGTCGGTTACGTACGTACTTATCCAAAATGAATTCATAACCATTTTAACACGTAGCCAGGGTAATGAACCAATGCATTGCCTGATATTAAATGTTAACTAACGTTTTAGTACATATGTATAAGCATAATTTTATGTCCACAGTTATGTCTGTAGGTGTACCTTACCTGCATGCAAAATAAAGTCCAAGATTGGTCGGTTATGTACGTACTTATCCAGAGTGAATTCATAACCATTTTAACACGTAGCCAGGGTAATGAAATTAAACGGTACCCACCGAAAAATACACAGGGTCAGAACCCTGACCAACACATTGAAATAAAGTCCAAGATTGGTCGGTTATGTACGTACTTATCCAAAATGAATTCATAACCATTTTAACACGTAGCCAGGGTAATGAAATTAAACGGTACCCACCGAAAAATACACAGGGTCTGAACCCTGACCAACATATTGAAATAAAGTCCAAGATTGGTCGGTTATGTACGTACTTATCCAAAATGAATTCATAACCATTTTAACACGTAGCCAGGGTAGTGAAATTAAACGGTACCCACCGAAAAATACACAGGGTCAGAACCCTGACCAACACATTGAATTAAAGTCCAAGATTGGTCGGTTACGTACGTACTTATCCAGAGTGACTTCAGACCCATTTTAACACGTAGCCAGGGTAATGAAATTAAACGGTACCCACCGAAAAATACACAGGGTCAGAACCCTGACCAACACATTGAAATAAAGTCCAAGATTGGTCGGTTATGTACGTACTTATCCAAAATGAATTCATACCCATTTTAACACGTAGCCAGGGTGGTGAAATTAAACGGTACCCACCGAAAAATACACAGGGTCAGAACCCTGACCAACACATTGAAATAAAGTCCAAGATTGGTCGGTTATGTACGTACTTATCCAAAATGAATTCATACCCATTTTAACACGTAGCCAGGGTGGTGAAATTAAACGGTACCCACCGAAAAATACACAGGGTCAGAACCCTGACCAACATATTGAAATAAAGTCCAAGATTGGTCGGTTATGTACGTACTTATCCAAAATGAATTCATAACCATTTTAACACGTAGCCAGGGTAATGAAATTAAACGGTACCCACCGAAAAATACACAGGGTCAGAACCCTGACCAACATATTGAAATAAAGTCCAAGATTGGTCGGTTATGTACGTACTTATCCAGAGTGACTTCAGACCCATTTTAACACGTAGCCAGGGTAATGAAATTAAACGGTACCCACCGAAAAATACACAGGGTCAGAACCCTGACCAACACATTGAATTAAAGTCCAAGATTGGTCGGTTACGTACGTACTTATCCAGAGTGACTTCAGACCCATTTTAACACGTAGCCAGGGTAATGAAATTAAACGGTACCCACCGAAATATACACAGGGTCAGAACCCTGACCAACACATTGAATTAAAGTCCAAGATTGGTCGGTTACGTACGTACTTATCCAGAGTGACTTCAGACCCATTTTAACACGTAGCCAGGGTAATGAACCAATGCATTGCCTGATATTAAATGTTAACTAACGTTTTAGTACATATGTATAAGCATAATTTTATGTCCACAGTTATGTCTGTAGGTGTACCTTACCTGCATGCAAAATAAAGTCCAAGATTGGTCGGTTATGTACGTACTTATCCAGAGTGAATTCATAACCATTTTAACACGTAGCCAGGGTAATGAAATTAAACGGTACCCACCGAAAAATACACAGGGTCAGAACCCTGACCAACATATTGAAATAAAGTCCAAGATTGGTCGGTTACGTACGTACTTATCCAAAATGAATTCATAACCATTTTAACACGTAGCCAGGGTAATGAACCAATGCATTGCCTGATATTAAATGTTAACTAACGTTTTAGTACATATGTATAAGCATTCAGTAATTTTAATGAAAAAAAAGTACATTTATCTTAGTAATAGTGACACCTGTTGTTTAGTGTGATGAACCCCCACGGTTGGGTACAGGAGCATAGAAGTTTTTAATTAAAATTGTTTTCCATAAGAAAAATGAAACCATCATACATGGCCTTATAAACAGCCTTTTACTTCATAGTGGGGTGGGTGGAGTAAAGCTGTGATTATTTTTATTACTTTCTGACCATCTAGTTTGCCATTTACCATGTCCATATAAACTAAAGCTCCAGCCAATATCAGATTTGACTACTTGTTTCAAGCTATGGCACTTGGAAATGAGTGTTGTGACATGTGGCAAATGTCCAACTGTCTTGGTTAATAAGATTGGCTATATTTCAACTAGAAACAGGTAAACCAGTATACCTGTATGTACGAAGCCAGTGATCGTTATTCAAGCCAAAGAAACTGCATCTATTTATATAAATACACATGGACAGAGAATATTTTCTTGGAGCACTAAATGTGACAATTGCCCTACTGTCTGTGATAAATATACCACACCAGCTACATAGTGCCCGACGAGGAGTTGGGTAGGTAGTGAAGAAAAACATTGACTGAAGCCTGGCAGAGGACTGAATTGTTGTCAACAGCAACAAACATACTGGGAAAGTCAAAGACAGTGAAAAAACAAACAAACAAAAAACACACAGGCATATAAATACTAACTTTCTAGGATCTTTATTGACTCCAAGTAATCCAGAGTAGAACGAGATGAATCAACGCTATACTCCGCCATCTTTATTTTAATATTAGATGCAACCATTATTCTGTAGGGGACAACGGGTCATAACTTGAGGGGAGTTAACACCCATGATTTTTAAAATGCCTTGATCAATAAGAGTCTAAGTTACAGGGAACATTATTTTCATTTTTCAGTGGACCAATAAATGCATTTGACAGGAAAATAGAAAAACTCTACCACAACAGCAATTAGAACAGCTTGCTGCATTATAAGTATCACTTCCCTGTCAAATTAGTGGTTCATGCTTATTTGAATCTGAACATAACAGGCCAATTCTATCACACCTTGCTAGGCTTGAACTTCCATCCAATCAGAGCATTCCAAATGAACATGATTCTCCACAAAACTAGAGGGCGCTCTGACCAAAAAATTGCCATGATCTAAATAAAAAGAACTGAATGTCCACAGTTATGTCTGTAGGTGTACCTTACCTGCATGCAAAATAAAGTCCAAGATTGGTCGGTTATGTACGTACTTATCCAGAGTGAATTCATAACCATTTTAACACGTAGCCAGGGTAATGAAATTAAACGGTACCCACCGAAAAATACACAGGGTCAGAACCCTGACCAACATATTGAAATAAAGTCCAAGATTGGTCGGTTATGTACGTACTTATCCAGAGTGAATTCATACCCATTTTAACACGTAGCCAGGGTGGTGAAATTAAACGGTACCCACCGAAAAATACACAGGGTCAGAACCCTGACCAACACATTGAATTAAAGTCCAAGATTGGTCGGTTACGTACGTACTTATCCAGAGTGACTTCAGACCCATTTTAACACGTAGCCAGGGTAATGAAATTAAACGGTACCCACCGAAAAATACACAGGGTCAGAACCCTGACCAACATATTGAAATAAAGTCCAAGATTGGTCGGTTATGTACGTACTTATCCAGAGTGACTTCATACCCATTTTAACACGTAGCCAGGGTGGTGAAATTAAACGGTACCCACCGAAAAATACACAGGGTCAGAACCCTGACCAACACATTGAATTAAAGTCCAAGATTGGTCGGTTACGTACGTACTTATCCAGAGTGACTTCAGACCCATTTTAACACGTAGCCAGGGTAATGAAATTAAACGGTACCCACCGAAAAATACACAGGGTCAGAACCCTGACCAACACATTGAAATAAAGTCCAAGATTGGTCGGTTACGTACGTACTTATCCAGAGTGACTTCAGACCCATTTTAACACGTAGCCAGGGTAATGAACCAATGCATTGCCTGATATTAAATGTTAACTAACGTTTTAGTACATATGTATAAGCATAATTTTATGTCCACAGTTATGTCTGTAGGTGTACCTTACCTGCATGCAAAATAAAGTCCAAGATTGGTCGGTTATGTACGTACTTATCCAGAGTGAATTCATAACCATTTTAACACGTAGCCAGGGTAATGAAATTAAACGGTACCCACCGAAAAATACACAGGGTCAGAACCCTGACCAACATATTGAAATAAAGTCCAAGATTGGTCGGTTACGTACGTACTTATCCAAAATGAATTCATAACCATTTTAACACGTAGCCAGGGTAATGAACCAATGCATTGCCTGATATTAAATGTTAACTAACGTTTTAGTACATATGTATAAGCATTCAGTAATTTTAATGAAAAAAAAGTACATTTATCTTAGTAATAGTGACACCTGTTGTTTAGTGTGATGAACCCCCACGGTTGGGTACAGGAGCATAGAAGTTTTTAATTAAAATTGTTTTCCATAAGAAAAATGAAACCATCATACATGGCCTTATAAACAGCCTTTTACTTCATAGTGGGGTGGGTGGAGTAAAGCTGTGATTATTTTTATTACTTTCTGACCATCTAGTTTGCCATTTACCATGTCCATATAAACTAAAGCTCCAGCCAATATCAGATTTGACTACTTGTTTCAAGCTATGGCACTTGGAAATGAGTGTTGTGACATGTGGCAAATGTCCAACTGTCTTGGTTAATAAGATTGGCTATATTTCAACTAGAAACAGGTAAACCAGTATACCTGTATGTACGAAGCCAGTGATCGTTATTCAAGCCAAAGAAACTGCATCTATTTATATAAATACACATGGACAGAGAATATTTTCTTGGAGCACTAAATGTGACAATTGCCCTACTGTCTGTGATAAATATACCACACCAGCTACATAGTGCCCGACGAGGAGTTGGGTAGGTAGTGAAGAAAAACATTGACTGAAGCCTGGCAGAGGACTGAATTGTTGTCAACAGCAACAAACATACTGGGAAAGTCAAAGACAGTGAAAAAACAAACAAACAAAAAACACACAGGCATATAAATACTAACTTTCTAGGATCTTTATTGACTCCAAGTAATCCAGAGTAGAACGAGATGAATCAACGCTATACTCCGCCATCTTTATTTTAATATTAGATGCAACCATTATTCTGTAGGGGACAACGGGTCATAACTTGAGGGGAGTTAACACCCATGATTTTTAAAATGCCTTGATCAATAAGAGTCTAAGTTACAGGGAACATTATTTTCATTTTTCAGTGGACCAATAAATGCATTTGACAGGAAAATAGAAAAACTCTACCACAACAGCAATTAGAACAGCTTGCTGCATTATAAGTATCACTTCCCTGTCAAATTAGTGGTTCGTGCTTATTTGAATCTGAACATAACAGGCCAATTCTATCACACCTTGCTAGGCTTGAACTTCCATCCAATCAGAGCATTCCAAATGAACATGATTCTCCACAAAACTAGAGGGCGCTCTGACCAAAAAATTGCCATGATCTAAATAAAAAGAACTGAATGTCCACAGTTATGTCTGTAGGTGTACCTTACCTGCATGCAAAATAAAGTCCAAGATTGGTCGGTTATGTACGTACTTATCCAGAGTGAATTCATAACCATTTTAACACGTAGCCAGGGTAATGAAATTAAACGGTACCCACCGAAAAATACACAGGGTCAGAACCCTGACCAACATATTGAAATAAAGTCCAAGATTGGTCGGTTATGTACGTACTTATCCAGAGTGAATTCATAACCATTTTAACACGTAGCCAGGGTAATGAAATTAAACGGTACCCACCGAAAAATACACAGGGTCTGAACCCTGACCAACATATTGAAATAAAGTCCAAGATTGGTCGGTTATGTACGTACTTATCCAAAATGAATTCATAACCATTTTAACACGTAGCCAGGGTAGTGAAATTAAACGGTACCCACCGAAAAATACACAGGGTCAGAACCCTGACCAACACATTGAATTAAAGTCCAAGATTGGTCGGTTACGTACGTACTTATCCAGAGTGACTTCAGACCCATTTTAACACGTAGCCAGGGTAATGAAATTAAACGGTACCCACCGAAAAATACACAGGGTCAGAACCCTGACCAACATATTGAAATAAAGTCCAAGATTGGTCGGTTATGTACGTACTTATCCAAAATGAATTCATAACCATTTTAACACGTAGCCAGGGTAATGAAATTAAACGGTACCCACCGAAAAATACACAGGGTCAGAACCCTGACCAACATATTGAAATAAAGTCCAAGATTGGTCGGTTATGTACGTACTTATCCAGAGTGACTTCAGACCCATTTTAACACGTAGCCAGGGTAATGAAATTAAACGGTACCCACCGAAAAATACACAGGGTCAGAACCCTGACCAACACATTGAATTAAAGTCCAAGATTGGTCGGTTACGTACGTACTTATCCAGAGTGACTTCAGACCCATTTTAACACGTAGCCAGGGTAATGAAATTAAACGGTACCCACCGAAAAATACACAGGGTCAGAACCCTGACCAACACATTGAAATAAAGTCCAAGATTGGTCGGTTATGTACGTACTTATCCAAAATGAATTCATACCCATTTTAACACGTAGCCAGGGTGGTGAAATTAAACGGTACCCACCGAAAAATACACAGGGTCAGAACCCTGACCAACATATTGAAATAAAGTCCAAGATTGGTCGGTTATGTACGTACTTATCCAAAATGAATTCATAACCATTTTAACACGTAGCCAGGGTAATGAAATTAAACGGTACCCACCGAAAAATACACAGGGTCTGAACCCTGACCAACATATTGAAATAAAGTCCAAGATTGGTCGGTTATGTACGTACTTATCCAGAGTGAATTCATAACCATTTTAACACGTAGCCAGGGTAATGAAATTAAACGGTACCCACCGAAAAATACACAGGGTCAGAACCCTGACCAACATATTGAAATAAAGTCCAAGATTGGTCGGTTACGTACGTACTTATCCAAAATGAATTCATAACCATTTTAACACGTAGCCAGGGTAATGAACCAATGCATTGCCTGATATTAAATGTTAACTAACGTTTTAGTACATATGTATAAGCATAATTTTATGTCCACAGTTATGTCTGTAGGTGTACCTTACCTGCATGCAAAATAAAGTCCAAGATTGGTCGGTTATGTACGTACTTATCCAGAGTGAATTCATAACCATTTTAACACGTAGCCAGGGTAATGAAATTAAACGGTACCCACCGAAAAATACACAGGGTCAGAACCCTGACCAACACATTGAAATAAAGTCCAAGATTGGTCGGTTATGTACGTACTTATCCAAAATGAATTCATAACCATTTTAACACGTAGCCAGGGTAATGAAATTAAACGGTACCCACCGAAAAATACACAGGGTCTGAACCCTGACCAACATATTGAAATAAAGTCCAAGATTGGTCGGTTATGTACGTACTTATCCAAAATGAATTCATAACCATTTTAACACGTAGCCAGGGTAGTGAAATTAAACGGTACCCACCGAAAAATACACAGGGTCAGAACCCTGACCAACACATTGAATTAAAGTCCAAGATTGGTCGGTTACGTACGTACTTATCCAGAGTGACTTCAGACCCATTTTAACACGTAGCCAGGGTAATGAAATTAAACGGTACCCACCGAAAAATACACAGGGTCAGAACCCTGACCAACACATTGAAATAAAGTCCAAGATTGGTCGGTTATGTACGTACTTATCCAAAATGAATTCATACCCATTTTAACACGTAGCCAGGGTGGTGAAATTAAACGGTACCCACCGAAAAATACACAGGGTCAGAACCCTGACCAACACATTGAAATAAAGTCCAAGATTGGTCGGTTATGTACGTACTTATCCAAAATGAATTCATACCCATTTTAACACGTAGCCAGGGTGGTGAAATTAAACGGTACCCACCGAAAAATACACAGGGTCAGAACCCTGACCAACATATTGAAATAAAGTCCAAGATTGGTCGGTTATGTACGTACTTATCCAAAATGAATTCATAACCATTTTAACACGTAGCCAGGGTAATGAAATTAAACGGTACCCACCGAAAAATACACAGGGTCAGAACCCTGACCAACATATTGAAATAAAGTCCAAGATTGGTCGGTTATGTACGTACTTATCCAGAGTGACTTCAGACCCATTTTAACACGTAGCCAGGGTAATGAAATTAAACGGTACCCACCGAAAAATACACAGGGTCAGAACCCTGACCAACACATTGAATTAAAGTCCAAGATTGGTCGGTTACGTACGTACTTATCCAGAGTGACTTCAGACCCATTTTAACACGTAGCCAGGGTAATGAAATTAAACGGTACCCACCGAAAAATACACAGGGTCAGAACCCTGACCAACACATTGAATTAAAGTCCAAGATTGGTCGGTTACGTACGTACTTATCCAGAGTGACTTCAGACCCATTTTAACACGTAGCCAGGGTAATGAACCAATGCATTGCCTGATATTAAATGTTAACTAACGTTTTAGTACATATGTATAAGCATAATTTTATGTCCACAGTTATGTCTGTAGGTGTACCTTACCTGCATGCAAAATAAAGTCCAAGATTGGTCGGTTATGTACGTACTTATCCAGAGTGAATTCATAACCATTTTAACACGTAGCCAGGGTAATGAAATTAAACGGTACCCACCGAAAAATACACAGGGTCAGAACCCTGACCAACATATTGAAATAAAGTCCAAGATTGGTCGGTTACGTACGTACTTATCCAAAATGAATTCATAACCATTTTAACACGTAGCCAGGGTAATGAACCAATGCATTGCCTGATATTAAATGTTAACTAACGTTTTAGTACATATGTATAAGCATTCAGTAATTTTAATGAAAAAAAAGTACATTTATCTTAGTAATAGTGACACCTGTTGTTTAGTGTGATGAACCCCCACGGTTGGGTACAGGAGCATAGAAGTTTTTAATTAAAATTGTTTTCCATAAGAAAAATGAAACCATCATACATGGCCTTATAAACAGCCTTTTACTTCATAGTGGGGTGGGTGGAGTAAAGCTGTGATTATTTTTATTACTTTCTGACCATCTAGTTTGCCATTTACCATGTCCATATAAACTAAAGCTCCAGCCAATATCAGATTTGACTACTTGTTTCAAGCTATGGCACTTGGAAATGAGTGTTGTGACATGTGGCAAATGTCCAACTGTCTTGGTTAATAAGATTGGCTATATTTCAACTAGAAACAGGTAAACCAGTATACCTGTATGTACGAAGCCAGTGATCGTTATTCAAGCCAAAGAAACTGCATCTATTTATATAAATACACATGGACAGAGAATATTTTCTTGGAGCACTAAATGTGACAATTGCCCTACTGTCTGTGATAAATATACCACACCAGCTACATAGTGCCCGACGAGGAGTTGGGTAGGTAGTGAAGAAAAACATTGACTGAAGCCTGGCAGAGGACTGAATTGTTGTCAACAGCAACAAACATACTGGGAAAGTCAAAGACAGTGAAAAAACAAACAAACAAAAAACACACAGGCATATAAATACTAACTTTCTAGGATCTTTATTGACTCCAAGTAATCCAGAGTAGAACGAGATGAATCAACGCTATACTCCGCCATCTTTATT